>NC_048595.1:281426977-281516977 GCF_003668045.3 Cricetulus griseus | reverse complement strand
TGAAGTAGCCACACCTTCTTTCAGAAGATCCACAGTATCTCTGAGTGTGCTTCCTTCCTGGAAACACATAGGAGCTTCCCCTGCACCCAATAATTTCTTTCTGTTGCCTCTTGTATTATCTCCCCATCTTTCCATCCCATCACTAGTTTTCTCTGTCCCCACAAATAGTTCTGCTGATAGAGAACATTTGAAGTAAATGTTCCTCCCGCATCATCCTCCCCCTACATATTTCAGCACGAACCCCACTAGTGACATTTTCCTACTGAACCACAATCCATTCTTACATGTGGAAAAATGAACAAGAATTCCATATTGCCATCTAATATCTAATATGTTCCGAGCTCCCTAGTATCTGTCTGTTTTAGACTGTGCTTCGTCCCCCAAAATTTGTGTGTGACATCTTTAACCCATCCCTCAGGACCTGAGAAAGTGACTCTATGACAATATAGGACCTTTAAAGGGTAATTTCATTGAAGTGGGGTCATTAGGGTAGACCCCAGTTCAGCACAAGTGGTGTCCTTATAGGGAGATAACAGGACAGAGAAAAGGCCACTGGAAGATGAGAGAAAACGCAAGATCTAAGTTAAGCAGAGAGGTGCGCAAAGAAGCAGACTCAACTGACACCTTTCCCTTAGAGCACCAGGCTCCAGAGAGGTGAGTAAGAAACTACTATCATTGATGTCATCCTTTCTCTGGTCCTTTTCTTATGATTGTCCCAGTGAACTAATAGCAAACTAGTGGTGGCACTTTATATGTGTGATGATGATGGATTTGTTCTGAGATTTAGTCAAAGTTAATCTATTACATTAGTTTTTATTTTTAAAAAGGGGGGCTTTGGTTTCATTCATTTGGATTTTAATAACAATAAAATCTCTGTCCTGTCTTAAATTTAATGACAAAAGCCAGCGGTTGTGGGTGGGGAGATAAGGGGAGCCAACAAGAGACTGTCACAATCCCAAAAGTATGTTGACACTTTACTTAATCCCATCACAGTGACAATCAGGGTCACCTACATACATACATCTATACTGCCATGCCTAGCAAGCCAGAAGCAGCAAGAACCTCTGCTTAGGGGTAGCTGCCCTTCCCAACACTCCCTTTACCCCTTGATCAGAGCCAGCATGGGACCAGTATAAATTTCCTTCTTCAAATGCTCATTAAAGAAACCCGTACTTTCCTACAACCACCTAGATCATGTTGGTTTAAAATCTGCTTCTGTCCTTGAGTCAATGTCTTTATGTTGATATAAACAACACACACACACACACACACACACACACACACACACACACACACACACACAAACCAAAGTGGGCAGGATGGAAAACAGCTCACCTCCCAGATGAAGGGAGTCAGGAGACAGGCAGGCAGGGCTGGAGAGTAAGCCAGAGGTAATGGCAGATGACATCAGAGCACACACACCCAAACAGGAAAGGCCTGCGGTGGCTCCGGCCTGATGGGACTGTCGATTCCCAAGTGGAGCCAGGCCCACCCTCTAGGTGACAAGTGAAGATAATCTGCTCTGCTCCTCTTCCTCCCTCTCCCTGTCCTTGTCCTTCCCCATACTTCTCTTTCATCCTTCCCCCTCTCCTCCTCCTCCATCCTTCTCCTCCTCTGTCCTCCTCTCCTCCTTCCTTTGCTTATTTATTTGTATTGATTAAACTTGTTCCTTCACAGTTTCGTACAAGCATAACAGTACCTTGTGTTTACTCCACCTCTCACCCTCTTTTAGTTTCCCTCGAATCCCTGTCAGTTCCACTCCCTCCCTACAGGACCCTTTCTCCACTCATGCCCTTCTGCTTTGTTTTGTGACCTTCTGACTTTAATCTCGACAGGCTCTGTTGCAGTAGGTTTGGAACTATCCACCGGAGCCTGGTGGATTTGCCACTGTTTGGTACACAACTGAAGACAATGACTCTCTCCCCAGAATCTACTCATTGCCAATAAATCAGTGTGTGTGTGTGGGGAGGGCACTTATGATCCCCTCTTCAATCAATCAGTGATTAGCTTTTGACAGGCTCAGACTGGTGCAGGCCCAGTGCAGGCAAACAAAACTGCTATGACATCCTGTTTGCGATGGCTGTCATGCCCTGAAGACACTGGAGGTTGAGACAGTTTCCCAGCTCACCTCTCTCCTCTCAAGACCAGCGTAGAAAAATGAGGCGGACAAGCTAGACACTTGCCACCCACTCAGTACTTGGTAGGCATGTGATGAGTTTCCACTGTTCATTTATGGGGAGGCAGGCAATTGAGGAACTCAACTAGCCATCTCTCTGCACTCCTGCTAAAGAATGGGACTGCCATAGGGCCCTCAACACAGCCTTAACTGAAGTTGTCAAGCGATCTCTTCAAGGTTATTTAACTTGAAAAACAGAAGATTACAAAAAGCCTTCCCATCTGTTTTCCTCTCTTTGTCTGCACCTGTGTAGCTTAAAGGATGATGGCATCAGATCTGACTTCTGAGTCACCTGACCGAGGTGGTGATACAGAGAGGTCTGAGGTCAAGAAAAGCGAAACTGCAAGAATGTGTTCTGACACATGGGATATCCACACAGACAGCAGACCTGGTCTCAGCAAGGTGCTTGCTCATTTCCCACAGGAAAAATAAAGATGTTAATTAATAATCCATGTCAACTGGACACAAAAGGAACAATGCATGGTAGCCAGGCTTTCCTCTTTGAGAGGATCAGGTGCGCCTATAAAATTCCCCTTTTGTTTTCTATCCCATAAAAGGCCAGAGCAGAGTCTTGAGCACTGAGGTGTGTGGGAGGAGGGCTGGGGGAGGGGGCTTGAAACCAACACTGATTTCTTGTTTCAATCTAAAGGAAAAGTGTCCAGTTTCCTGTCAGGGTAAAACATCTGCAGCACAAGTGGCTATGAGCTGTAGACAGAGAGCAGACATGGCACATGCCCTAGGTACAGATCTCACTGAGGGGAAAATGTTGGGAGGGACTGGGGGACAGACCAGAAAGTCTCATAATAATTTTATACAGGGGGCGGGGATAGCCATACACTCTCACACACCCTCTCAGGCTAGGTGGGCTAATATGGTCCCATTGTTTTTCAGAGGGAAGCTGATGTTTCGAGAGACTGTCATGCTCTTCCGATCCCAGAAGAACTGTACATCCTGGGGCAAGGCCTTTGGGTTAGCCAAAGGCACCAGTTACCACTGTCATTCATAACTAGAGTTAATGTGTGACAACATCTTACCAGGCACTGACTGTGCACTTTGCAGGTATTGACTCCATTACTCTTCCTAGCCAGCACCTCCACAAAGTCATTACTGCAAACTGAGAACCCCTTATCTGATGTGTTTTGAATCAGAACTGCTTGAGATTTGGGAAGTCTTTTTTGTTGTTGTTGCTGCTTGGATTTTGGATTTTGCATGGTATGGCCTCTATTGGCTAAGCACCCCTAATCTGAAAATATGGATTCCCTAATTGCAACTGCTCCAAAATCTGAGACATTGTAAGCATCATTAGTGACAGGTTATACTTGGAATTCAGAACTATTAACTATTAAACTATGTTTAATAATAATTAAAATTAATTATTAGTTTATTTTGAAAACTAAGGGGTAGGGAGCTGAAGTCAGAGGCTTTAGAGAACCAATCCATGGGGCCTGAGGATTTCCTTTTTTCGAAGAAGTAGAATTAACGGGCAGTTAAATCGCCTGGCACACTGACAGATGAGATTCCGCATTGGTGGTGGTGGTGGAGGTGATCGGTAAAGCAAAGAGCTCTCTTTCCTAATCATTTTTGCTTCTGTTTTGTTTTGTTTTATTTTTTTGAGACAGGGTCTCACTATGCAGCCTTGGCTGTCCTGGAAATTACTATGTAGACCAGGCTGGCCTCAAAGTCACAGAGATCCACCTGCCTCTGCCTCCTGAGTTCTGAGCTTAAAGGCAAGATCACCACACCTGGCTTTCTTTCCCCTAATCTTGTCTTATTCTCTTTCCATTCTTCACCACACTGATTATTCCTAAGAACAACTGTTACTACCTTGTGTATCTGTCCCCTGCAGAGCATAAGCTGCTCAGGGCAGAATCTCAGTTTCAATCAGCTCTACAGCCCAGGTACCCAGCACAAGGAATGGGGTAACCAGGCATGAGAAAGTATATGGCAACTTATTGGATAAAAACCTTCATCTATGTTTCTACAGCAGAACCCCATAGCAGGAAGAAAACTCACAGGGAGGTCAACTAGAAAAAGATGACCAAAAGCCAACTGACTTGGGACACTGAGGCACGAGGATTGTGAGTTCACTCTCAGCTTGGGCAACATAGCCAGACTATCACACACACACGTGTGTGTGTGTGTGTGTGTGTGTGTGTGTGTGTGTGTGTGTGTGTATGAAACAGGTTTACATCCCTCCCATCCATTAAGAAGAGCTGGGTGGACACAATGGTCACCAAGGGGATGACAGTATTGATGCAGAGTCCTTCGATTCCTGCATAAACACTGGAGGTACTTGGAGGTTGAAGACAAAGGATAACCCTCCAGAGCTGGCATGAGTGTGCCCACCCACAAGATGCAGAACAAGCCACTCCTGAGTCCAGCATTTTTTCTAGGCTGAGAATGCCATCAGATGTTTGGCATCTGGGGCTTCTTGGCTAAGGCCAGTCAAGGACCTGAGTGAGCATAGTGTAAATAACAATACAGATTAAGTATAAACAAGGTAGTATATGCAGTTGCTACACTGAAGAAACCAAACACTGTGATGGACACTAATGATCTGATTCAAAGCAGTCACTGTGGCTGATGAAAGAAAGACACACTAACACATATCTTCCTTTTCTGACTTTGCCTGCCTGTCTTCCTTCCTTCCTCCCTTCCTCCTTCCTTCCTTCCTTCCTTTCTTCCTTCCTTCCTTTCTTTCTTTCTTTCTTTCTTTCTTTCTTTCTTTCTTTCTTTCTTTCTCCCTTTCTTTTTTTGAGATGCAGGTCCCATGTCTCTCAGGCTAGCCTTGAACTCACAATACAACAAAGGAGGACTTTGAACTTCTTGTCCTACTGAGTGCTAGAATTATAGGTGTGCATCACTGAACCTGGTTTACACAGCACTGGGGACCAAACCCAGAGCTTTGTACATAGTAAACAAACACTTAACCACCTAGGCTTGCCCGCAGCTCCTTGTCTTGCTTACTAATGTAAAACACAAACAGCATTCATATCGGCAATATATCCACATGTGTATGTTGGACAAGCATGAAGAGAAGCATCCATAAAAATCACTAGCCTTTCTGTTATTATTTCCAAATTGTACTTTGTGTCAGTGAAATTTACAATAAGCCTTGTGTGTATATGTATGTCTCCTATGTATACACACTCGTATCACACACACACACACACACACACACACACACACACACACACACACACACACAGAGACAGCACTCTGCATCCACTTTCTTCTGCTCCTGTGTTAGAGTGTGTGCCCTCTCCCCTGCAGACTTGTTCCCACACCCCAGGCCTTCCGTGAAACAATGCTTGCTGATATGGCCATCAGTTAGCTACAGTGGGTTTGTCTGCGCTTGGAGAATGGAAGGAAATCCCCTGCATTTATAAGCCCTGGGGAGGGCTCGCTTGCCTGGTTTCACAAGCTGCCTTAGTCCAGTCTGGTAGTTGCACTCCCAGCTCATCATCGGCATTGCTATTTGAAACTTCCTTAGGTAGCTCAGAAAGAAATAACCTTTAAACCAGACCAACCCTTCCTGAATCCTATGGGAGATATGTCAATATAGCATTCTGGGTAGAGGTTCAAGATGCAGATGCAGACACACAGTCTTCCAAGGGCCATTTGAGGTATTTAAGTACATCTAAAAGTATGAGTCAATTCTACCAGACCAGCAATTAACTGGTTAATTAGTCAACGAGTCCTTGCAAATTTCAATAGGACATCAAGTTGGATTTTGAAATTCCAGTAGCAGCAGCAACAATTTTGGTGAGGATAAAATTGCTATTTTAGCACAAACTGTTTTTTTTTTTTAAAGGAAGTCTCTTAATTCTTCTGTGGGCCACCATGAAAACAAGTGTGATTAAATGGATTGTTATTCTTCAAAATCGGTGGAGCATAATGGATTCTATAATCTTCACCAAAAGCATACCACCAAATGAGTGTTTTTCTAACTAACAAGCCCTCCAAACCCAGGATACCCCATTACAAGGATTTCCTGCAATTCACTGGGAATGTGCAATAGAAAGAGAGAGAGAGAACTAGCATATCTGAAAACACACAAGTGAAATTTCCATTCTTTCATCTTGGCTATTTGCTTTCTTATGTTCTCAATAATATTCAGATTGCACCTTCCTTCATTCAAGCCAGAGATCCTAAACACCAGCATTTCCCAGCACTTGAACTCTATCCTAATAGGCTGAGCATGCTCATCAATGCCTCTGATTCACCAGGCCAATGCGAGAATGTGGAGTTATTGGGGATTACACTGCTGTGTCAGGTGAACTTGTCCTGACGTTACTCAAATGGGGAACCACATTGGTTTTCAAGTGTTTCTTGCCACCCTGAGTGACTGGCAGCTTATGATGACTGACATCTTCAATTATTTCCCCTCCAGACTGAATCTGGCAATAGACAGCCCTTGCCACAATGAGTGCTGGCTGGAAATGTCCAGTTCTTAGTTCAACACAAGCATGTACTATTTACTTGTCCTCAAGAATAGCATCCCAACAGCTGATAAACATTTTAGACATGTATTGAACCCCAGGAGAAAACACTTCAGAAGTCAGCCAAGTCCTGAGGACTTCTTTGAGGCCCAGCTCAAATGGGCCTGGAGAGGCCAGCCTAATAACTCTGGTCATAGGCTCTCCTGCCCTCAAGACTGCCACATCTTACTAGATACTTTGCTCTTCTATTAGCAGACAAACTGTTTCCCAAATATTCACTCTTTCCATCTGCAATAACACAGCCCTTCATTTTATCTGCCCATTGGGTCTGCCCATAATCAAGATGTCATCTCTCAGGACAGGGTAACAGTGGTTTGGATCTTTAGGTGGAGAAAGTCCATTACTAGCCCTGAGCTAGTTCAGACCTGGGAGGAAATGTTAACTTCTCATTTTCTACCACTGGATCTCCCCTCACCTGTTTTCTTAACTCCCAATACCACATCTTCTAAGATCACAGGATCTGGACTGGTCTGATAGGTGTAGATATCAATACTGCTATGGATCATTAGGGTATTTTTTGTGAATTCACATATGTACATGTTTGTGCCCCAATCTCCTCCTCTACAGTGTGGGAATGACTGTATATTCAAAGCACTTATGAATATGAAATGTATAACTACATGCAAAGCCTCTCACCACTGCCATGAACACCTGTAGTCCATCAATCCTGTCCCTGCTGCTCCTGAGGACAACAGGGAGCCATGGCTAGCAGGCCAATGGGAACAAGGAGAGGAGACTTCCCAGCCACGCCCTCCTCTCCATGGCTCTCTTTTCCTCATACATGGCCTCTCCAGTCTCCCTATCTCTGTTTTCAGTTGCATTCCATTCGTTACAGTAGGTCCTGCCCACTCTGATCCTTCCTTGGCCTGATTCTTCTCAAATATATCCTCGCCCGTGTGAATTCACACACACACACACACACACACACACACACACACACACACACACACACTACATGAGTGTATATATACAAATATACACACATATAAACACACACATATATACATACACACATCACAAACATGTACACAGATGCACACATATATACATGTGTACACATACATACACACATAATTGTGCTGATATGAGAATTTAAGTAAGTGAACAGTACAAGCTTCCTGCTGGAGAGATTCAGAAAGATGTAGAGGCTTGATGCGGGAGAGCAGGGCAGGTGTCAGCTCTGGTTGGGCAAACAAGGCCAAAGGAGAACACTGGGCAGGAGACCTGTGGGTTTTGTTAGATATGAAGGATGCAGACAGCTGATTTGGGAAATGGCCCAGTGGTATGTGATGTGGAACCATTATCAGGGTAGGAATCTGCTGTGAGTGTCAGGAGAAGGGTTGTGGGACATTATTTTAAGATGTGTTACATTTGTTTATGCTGTGGGACATTTAACTAATGATACAAAGATGTGTTGCTTCTTTTTTGTTTGTTAAGGCAGAGTTTCTCAGTATTGCTTTAGGGACTGTCCTGGAACTCACCCTGTAGACCAGGCTGGCCTTGAACTCACAGAGATCCACCTGCCTCTGCCTGGGATTAAAGGCATGTGCCATCAACACCCAGTGTGTTACATTCTTTTATGTTGCAATTGTTTAACTCTGTGAAGCTGTGTTGCTTTGCCTGTCTAAAACACCTGGTTGGTCTAATTAAGAGCTAAACAGCTAATAGCTAGGCAGGAGAAAGGATAGGTGGGGCTGGCAGCTAGAGAGAATAAATAGGAGGAGAAATCTGGGAAGAAAGATAGAGAGGGGCAAGCAAAGGAGGAGGTTATCCAGGCCAGCCACCCAGCTACATAGCAATCCATGGAGTAAGAAGTAAAGAAAGGAATTGAGAATGGAGAAAATAAAAGCCCAGAATAGAGGCAAAGGGTAGATGAGACAATTTAAGAAAAGCTGACTAGAAACAAGCTAAGACTGGACAATCATAAGAAAGAATAAGACTCCATGTGATTTATTTGGGAACTGGGTGGCTTGCCCCCCAAAAGCAAAGAGTTAAAAATCAACCTAGAGAGAAGGGTGGGCTTTGCTGAGGTTATATATTACCTAACATGGTATTTGTTTCAAATACCAGTTAATTTTCTTCAGATCAAGGGTGCTCTTGGTACATGACAGTAAAAAAGCATTTCCACATGCTAGCTGAATGATGGAAGCGGAGACAAACCTTGCGTGCAAACCTATGAGAAAGGGTTTGATAACTTGCTCCTGACAAACCATTTAGGATAGCTGCCCACCCTGCCAGGCAACGGTCCCTGGATGTGAAATTGTGGTGTCATGCAGCCATTCACTCGGGGCTTTTAGGGACGGAGACCTAGTTCTGGAGAGGTGGTGAAATCCTCCAAATGTATAGTGCAGAACACCTGACTCTCATGGAAAAACTGGTTTCTCCCCTACTGTATGCTCATAAAAGAAGAGAGGATGACACATGTCTCTTTAAAAATCTTAATAGCAGTAAAAACTCCTCAGACTTCAGACAGGCAGTGTGCAGACCTGATGGAAAAGCGCTGCTCTTTAGCCCACAGCAGACCTCACAACCATGGGAAACCCTAGAAGTGTCACCCTAGAAACAAAGAGTTTGGGTGTAAGAACAAGGAGACCATGAAGTGACACTGCTAGGGGACAGGTTCCTTCTCTCTACATTGTTGCCTTGGATGCTGCCAACCACATGGCTTTGTTCGAGATGAGAGAATGCCCATGACAGTCCACTAAGCAGCAGCTGAAGCCAAGCACCAGGATAGAACACCTCCCCTGCTATCTATTAGTGAGTGTTCATAACAATCTTATCCACTAGTCTAATTATCCCCCGTTGATGGTGATGAAACAGCTAGTAAGACCATAGTTCAGAGCCAAACACAGCTTATCCAACTCAAAAGCAAGAGCCAGATGACCTTTGTTCTCCATTCAAGAAGGGGAAAATAGATAGGACTTCATACCTGAGTCAAGAATGAGGTATAAGGACAGTGTATCCCAAGGTGGCACTCTGAAAGTATCTGCTCACTGGGTGATGGTGGCATATGTATGATGTTCACCAACATAGGCCGTTGTGCCTCAGTTACTATATGAGTCTTATGGCTTACTTTATCAGTTCAGCATAGTCACACATGATCTTCATCCAAGAGCCAAAAAGCAAGAGCCCAAGACCACAGGCATCACTTAAACTTTTTTTTTTTAAACAGATCTGTCTCCTAAAATTCATTTTGAATACAACTGTTCGTTCATTCATTTAAGCATTGCCTTGCCTGTTACATGCTTGGCGTGCAACAGTGAGTTAAACATGCAAGCAATCCTGCTTGGACCCGATTTGAATGGACTGTAGACAGGGTAGAAGTGGGCATTAAGGAGCTGTGTTATTTTCATTGGAGTTGTGCAGTGATGGTAAAGTTTGTCAGACAGAAATTGACAATTGGGCAAAATAACAATTGGCAAACTAACATATCTGGGAACTGGTTATTGGAAGCAACCAAGAACAGAATCTAGACCAGGACATTCACAAAGAATGCACTAGCAATGAGACTACAACTCAGTCTTGGTATTTACTTTTAATAATTTCAAGTGCGGGAGGAAAAACAGATGAACTAGGCCTGGTGCTGTGTTTATAATTGCTCATCTTGAAGGTGGGAATGTGGGGGTTCATTGCAGTATGTTCTCCACTTACCTCTGTTTGGAAATTTCCCTAATTAGAGGGCTCATTCCTCCCTCTAAGGAACTTAGAAAGATAATAAACAAATAGCAATTTATGGCATGTCAATTGAGTCACAGAAGGGAGTCGAGACATGGATAGATCAACATAATCCTCACATAGCCTTATGATATTTATTTTATATAGTAGTCAAATACAAGACACGGATAAGTTGACAGTCTATTTGAGGGTAAGGAGCTAATACCCAGGAAATAATAAAAGCAAAACCATCTGTTTTTGAGAAACAAGAGAATTATTTTCACTTAATGAAATTTTGCTTAAAAGAAATTTGGTGAAAATCATGACTAATATTTCCCTTTTTTCTGTAAGTCAGGACTGGGCTCTGTAAGCATGTGAAGGATAACTGAATCCAATCCTCATTATAACACCAGAAAGGTGATATAACATCTATCATGTGTAAGATATTGGCCATAAGCTTACAGGGACTGAACACTTTGTCCAAGATTAGTAAAGTTCTAAGTTGATGAAGCTGGCTTTGAACCCAGGTCTAGATGCAGAGTTGAAATGTTTAACTATCACACCTCATGCCACACTCATTATTTTGATGAGGACCCAGAAGGCAGAGCCTGAACAGAGCAGAAGGCATGTCTGGGGCACAGTGATGCAGAAAGTCTTCTAGGTGAGATGGTGTTAGAGAGCTCCTGGAAAGAGTCAGGTGTTCCTCTGCATACTTCTCTAGATCCCTGCAAAGTGAGAACAAGAATGGAGACAGGGGAGTCATAGGAGGAGGGGTTCTCAATTTTCTTTTTCATGTCTACACCATCTACTTACCACCACCATCACCATCAATTCTAGTACTTTCACCATCACCACCACCACGACCACAATTATCACCATCACTGTTCAGACACCAGTGTAAAGAGTGAGTACTGGGGAGGATCAGCAGACAAGATAAGAGCAATAGAGAAGCTGGGTCAGGGATCATCTCCTAGGATACTCCATGAAATAGCTTCTGACCAAATAAGATGGAGAGTCACAGAGGTCAACATAATGAACAATGAAGAGGGGCACTTGGTACTATATAGAAAACAGAGAGTTGGCGGGGTCAAGATATAAGCAAAGAGAAAAAATTAGACCTATGGCAATAACCTAGGGAGTTGACAGTGATTGGATCAAATGAAATCACTAGAGATTAGATGAAGTAGCTGGATGCTGGGTGCTTTGGAAAGAAAGCTCATGTGTTTGCCTATGGGGTCATCCTGAGATATAAGAGAGGGATGTGACCAAGAAGCCATAAATGCCTTATATCTGGGACTTGTATCTCTCTCTACCTTATGTTTCCCACCAATCTGGGTGGGAATTAAGCCAACAGAAGAGGTCCCTGGAAACGCACTCAGTGTTCACATTTTTTTCTCGGTAGCTCCATCAGTGCTGCTGCAGAGGGTAGTCTAATAGTTCAGGCATGAGGCAGGATTCTAAAAGGATGGGAAAGAGGTATGGGTAGGTGAATACCAACTGAGGACCATTCAAGAAGTTAACTGGCCAGAGCATGCAGGAAAAGGGACAGAAAATGCTTTGCTGGGACCATTAAACTATGATGCTGTTAACAAGAATTGCAAAAGGATTGGAGGGGGGAACCCAGGAAGTTAGAGGTATGTCTGGAAGTAGAGATTGTGAGTCCAGTTCTAGGAGGGTGACTTTGAGTCAGCTGTGGAAAAGCCAATAGACAAATCCCAGAGGGATCAGAATAGGAGTGGGAGGCTCAGACCAACCTACTGCATCATGGAGTTCCCCCATTTATTAATTTATTTTGAAACACAATTGGGTCTTATGATTTGAGTCAGAAAATTTAAGTCAGACTATTCCAGGAAAAGTGTCATTTGATCATTTTCTAGTCAACATAATCATTAAAACTAGGCTACTAGAATTCCATTCTCCTTTAATACGAATGAAGGGGCCTTTCAGACAAGTCTTTACAAACTGGGATTATATATCATGGGGCAGTTACTGTACGTTTAATTCTCCAGCTTGAATATACCCACAGCAAGACTGATTAATTTTTATCCTGACAATAATAAAAGCAAATGTTTCAAATTTGGTGTTGCATTCACAGGCAACACCACACACACCTAGTACTCCAGTTTGCATACAGAACTCATACATTAGCACTGAACACACTGTCACTGGAGAGGAGAGTAGGAAGAGAGAATTAGATAACAACTCATTGATTCAAGGTCAACAGGATAACCATGCTCTTTGGTGTGAATAGAAGGATGATTTTTGGAGTGATCTCTACGTCCCAAGGAATGCATACCTTACCAAAGGTCCAAGATGCTTCTCCATAGACAAGAGACAATGCGTAATCTTGGGACATGGTTGATAATTCACTTAGAAGTGTACAAAAGTCACCCAGTTGATTTGGGGCATTAGAAATATTTCTTATAACTACAGTAGCTCTGGTAGTTACTTCTCTTCCAGAATAAAGATAGTCTCTGTTGAGTTTGCAATTTTACAGCAAGATACGAAGAAACAGGAACGTGTGACTATCTGGATGGTGATGAATGAATGCCCCAGATGGGGCACCAATAACATATCAAAGAAAAGACTTCATTCAAGTCTAGCCTGATGAACCAATGGTTTTAATTGGTATTGTTTACTTACAGGACCAGGAGCATGGGATTGCTTACAGGATCATGTGCAATTTCTTTTGGCAGCTACACCACTGAGGAAGGCCTCCTTAATCCCAGTGATTACTAACTGTTATATTCCCAGTGATTATTAACTGTTATATCATTAGGGAAAAGAAGTCGTGCATGGCTCATGAATCCTCTCCCCTTTCCACTAGGGAACTTGACCTTCTAAGGGTCTTCTGTGGGTAAATGGTAGTGGTCTTGTCATGCCCAGAGGTCAGAGTTCTACAAGACACAGACAGTGAACATGCACACTTTCAAAGGACAGCCTTTACTACAAAACCCCAAATGTCTAAGCTGAGACTGTTTTGCTTGTATTTCTTAAAGCTAATTCCCATAGTATGGGGAAAAGTGATTTGGTTCATATTTGCCCTTGAGGATCTGGTCATCTAGAGAGGGAAGGTGGACAACCAAATGGGCATTGAGATGAACACATCATGGGGCTGCAAAGATGGTCCAGTAAGTAAAGCATCTACCTTTCAAATGTGACCATCTGAGTTTAGGTCCCAAGAACCCATGTATATAAATCAGTGTGCACCTGTGACCCCATAGATGAGAGACAGGAGGATAGAGCCAGAGGAAGCCCTGGAAGCTCAGTCTGGCTAGTCTAGCCTGCCTGGCAAAGTTCTAGGCCAATGGGAGAGCCAATATCAAACAAAAGGCAGAAGACACTGGAGGAGTGACCCCAGAACTTCTCTTCTGACCACGACATGCATACTGTGCACATGAATATGCACTGATCTACTCAACTACATAAGATTACACACATGCACATATACAACTGCATCTTAAGTGATGGACCAGAGGGAGCTCAGAGCTGAAAGGAAGGGTACTAGGCCTATGAATAGATGGGGAGATGAACTCGCTTATAGCTTCATGGAGAGCTTCCTGCATAGCCATGTGCTGCTCTGGTTACTTTGTGTAGAGAAGACAGAGAGAGTCTGCACATCTGGCAGTCCTCTGATGCCATTGGAAGATAGTGCAACCTTTAAGAATTAGGACCTAGCAGGAGGAAGTGGGGATACTAGGAGCATGCCCTTAAAGCTGATTTTGGGGAATCTCCCTCTCTGTTTTCTGGCGACCATGATGTGAGCAGCTTCCCCTGTTGTGGCTCCCATCATGCTATGTTGCCTGGCCACATGCTGAAAACCAACAGGCCAATCACAAACCCCTCCTCCTTCTAAGTTGTCTGTCATAGGCATTTTGTCACAGTGATGGAAAGCTGACTGACTGTGCTCCAAAGGGCTTGTGGGTTACAGGCTTGGTCCTAGCTTGGTACTTTATGCAGCAAGGCTTAGGGGGGAGTCTCTAGGTAACTGGGGTCATGTCCTCAAAGGAAATCGATAGACCCCTGAACCTTCTTCACCCATTTAGTGTCCTAGCTCCTACTGAGATAAGTGGTTTTGCATCACAGACATGGTGCTCCTGTGGTTTTGCCTCTCATCAGAAGCCTCCAGAGAATGGGCTGACCAATCCCACACCAGATCCTCTACAACAGTGAGGCAAATAAACACTCCTCCTTAGGGGGTGACTGTCTCGGGCTTTAGTTACAGTCCCAGCTGTGTAACATGCATCCTCCGGTTGAGCCTTCTCACCAGCCTGTCAGACACTATGCTGAGCTCCATCTGCTCAACTTCCTTTAAAGCGCTTGGATGGAGCCAACAAGCCACTCCAGATCTGTCCAGCTTGCCTCTTCACCAGACACCCAGAACTAGGAAAGTAGAGTTGTTGAGCAAACTAGTAACTTGAATATCAGGTCTCTACCACAGCAAACCAAACGCTTTATGTCCCTCGTCCTTACCCTGAATGGCGGACTGTCACCTCAGAAACTCAAGGTACAATCTATAACACCAAGATAAACTTGCCCAGTTACTTTCATGTTGGTTTTATTGCTCCAGCTACCTAGTAACAGTGCACAAAACTAAACATGATGTGCAGAAAACACAGCAGGAGAGCCCTCTTTACCACAGGTTTTTAATGCACTGAAAGCTCATAATCTTTTGTTCTCTTTCCTATTTTTGAGTTAGGATCTCGCCATGTGTCCTAGGCTAGGTTTGAACTATCGATTTTTCCTGCCTCAGCCTCCAGAGTGCTGGGATTTCAAGTGTTCGTCACCATGTCCAGCTCCATAAAATCTTTATTACATAGTTGTAAACGTCTAGTTTAGGTGGCATTTAACCTTCCAGTGACATATGTGCCCTCCCCAGTTTCATACCATTCATTCATTTCAACTGATTCCTGAGACTTCAGGAAAACACACGTGTCTTTTCCATGAATACAGTGTTTCCATGGTGAATGACTCCAAAGCGGCATTTGGATTTAGATAACAATAAAGAAGTGGAAAGAGCAAGATGATATTAGATGTGAGTGCTATAAATATTCACTATGCACATTGAGGTAGTGAATTTTCTCACTGAAGGATCATTTCTGAACATTCATTAAGTGCTTTTGCATACATGAACAATCTAAAACTAAGTCCAGTTTTGGGACAGTTGTTGCTGGTATGTCTTTAGCTAGTGCAGAGATGGTCTCTCTCTCTCTCTCTCTCTCTCTCTCTCTCTCTCTCTCTCTCTCTCTCTCTCTGTGTGTGTGTGTGTGTGTGTGTGTGTGTGTGTGTGTGTACGCATGGATGGACATACCTGTGTGAATACAAGTAGATGCCAGAGGTTGGTATTGTGTATCTTCTGGAATCACTCTCCACATGATGATGATGATGATGATGATTAATCATCATTATTATTGTTATTATTTTGGATAGGGTCACACACTGAACCTAGTACTCACTGATTTGCTACACTGGTTGGTCATGAAATGCCCTCTTATTTCTGTAAGACATAAGGAACAAAGAATTTTAGCTTCCAACTTGGAAATTCTTTAAGCCAATAGCACCAGGCTGGGCAGAAACTTGACATATGACATATACAACACAGAATGAGTCTTCCTTCTACCCTCAGGGGCACTGTGGGTTTTGAAAGCCATAACTAATTATAGAACTCTTCCCAGCTGTTTTTAGGACCTCATAGTAGCTACTTCCATTTCAGGTAGGTTCCAGAAGGAACCAGTCCTCATGGCATGGGTGCCGTGGAGGAGCTGCCTGGGTTGTACGATTCATTGTGGCAGGGCACGCCTGTGGGCCATGAAATCACTATTTTCATATTCCTCTCATCGCTCTAGTCATTTGGAGGTCAGATATCATGAAAGACTGGGATTAAGCAGCCTTCTTCACGGTCGAATCTAAGCAGCCAGTTGCTGAAGGCACATGTGTGTGGCGTGGGAGTGGATTATCTTACACAGATAGTGAGGAAAAGTGGACAAGAGCCAAGACCACCAACATTTTCCTCCATAACCATGCCCCAGAAGCTTCCAAATAACTCCTAATGCATTTTCCTCAGCAGAGCCAATACTAACCAACACCTCCGAGTCCCCACGTCCCATCTGTTGCCAGACTATCTCATTACTCTTACAGCCCCACCCTCGCTATTCCTTATCAAGCCTCCCAAATAGCATAAGAAAGGTACTGGTGTAATCTGTTCATTTTTACAAAGTCCACATCTCCCCGAATCATCCCCTACACATCTCCTCCTTGGTGATCCCAAATCTTTGAGTTAGACTCACTCTCAGGCTCCTTCATTCATGTACTCAGTATTTCAGAGGTTAAAAAACATGAGGCAGACAGATATTTTAACAGCAAGTCGTTTCAGAAAAGGAGCCATATCCTTCTTTGAGGCAGCTATAACATGTTAGCACCACGTAGATACTTAAACTAATGACAGGGTTATACGGTTCAAGGGAACCAACACAGGATGGTATATTTATGCCCTCGATTACAGTCTTCCTCCCCTGCAGCACATCAGAGAAGCACAGATGTCAGGGTTTGAGGACACCTGTAATCACACAGCCATGGAAACTGAGCTCTGATAGTCCCTTTCCTTCTCCTGGTGGCCTCAGCACTTCACCAGCTTTCTTGTTACATGTGGGTGACAACTTTAAATCACCTGCATCCAAGGTGGACTGTGGTTAACACACATCCTCGGAATGCCTAGGAATGACTTCTGCTTTGCAGCTACTTGTTTCCAAAGACTTGGATTTCAATCAGACTGGGTGTCTGTTCTGAAGACCTCCAGGGATATGAGGACCTTTAATCACATGGGAAGATGGAGCGAGTGAGGCAAGGGTGCTCAGGAAGGGGAAAGGCCTTCCCTTTGTTTCCTTCTAGACTAGGCATTGATCTGTATTCCATGTCAGACTGGGTTCAAGAAGGGGACTTTGCTCTGGCATCAGTAGTTAGGTTGGGAGAGAGTGATAGGAGGGACACTGAGGGATAGGAACTTGGGCAATGTGTTGAGATGAAAAGCAAAATAGCACAAAGGTATATTTGATCACTGCTGGAAGTAAGCATGCATGCTCACTGAGGGATTCCAGACACACCAGAGCAGGGGAGAAAGCTGGGGAAGACGGCAGGCTCCAAGTAGGAGTGTCAGCAATGGTCTGACCAGGGCTGGGGGTTTGGAGTGTGCTCAGAGAAACAAGCACTTTAGCACATTGCCTTCACCAGAAGAAGGGTGGAGCTCTATTGGAAGGAAGTCAGCTTGGTGTGAAAACCCAGAGAAGCTTGCCAGAGTTATGAAGGAGTCCTGCCTCCTCTGCTTGATTGTACAAAGAACCTTCTCCATCCCAGGGCAAGGCTGCCTCCTGGGATAGGGAGGGGCAAAGGCACATTCGTGTTAAGTCAAATCTAGAAAGCCGGAAGCAAACCAGCTTGAAGCTAATGCCTTTGCTCTAGAAAGGCAGCTACACTGGAGTAAGGACTCACAGACCTCAGCAGATGTCAGCCAAACAATCAGCTGGTTGTAGGAACTGCTCAGCTTCACCCTAAACAAGCCATGTGAAGGTCAAGTTCACTTAAGTAGGATTCACTGAGACTCTTTGGCCAGACCAGAGTGAATTGTTAAACTATTAAAAAAAAATACATCAGGTCATAGATGTATTGAATTTTTAAAATTATTATGTTAATATTTAATTAAACTCTTTGCCAAATCCAAGCCAGTATCTGACATCTAGGAGACAGGAAAGAAAGTTCTATCCCAGCACAAGGCATCCGTGGGACACTGCAGCCACGGAAGTGCATGGAGTACAAATAAAAGCATATTTCATTGCAGGATTCTGGAGGTGGAGGTATGGAAGTGCAGAGTCTTAGGCTGCCTGGGGCTAACAACGTGAGACCAAAACCACAGACAACAATTTTTAATAAGATAGAAAATGGTATATTTGGAGCTAGGGATCCAGCTCAGCGGTGGAATGCTTGCCTCACCTTTTGATTTCCAGAAAATATTACAGTATATTTCAAAGGTACCTTAGACTCATCGTTACGGTCCCAAATTGATAGTGCCTCCTCTAGAGGATTTCTTGAGCATCAGTGAAGAGTATCCTATCATCACTCGAATTTTCCCATTACCCTCATCGTATCTCTATGGAGACCATTTCTCGTGTTAGTCAGGCATTATTCTCAGCACAGTAGGTTCTCAATAAATGGATCTGAGATGAATAAAATTTAACATTCATTGATCAGTTACTAATGTGAGATTAATCAATTACTAGGAAGAGTCCAATGTTAGTGACTTTAAAGACAGAGAACTGGGGACTGGAGATGTAGCTCATTTGGTGGCACATACAACACCTGGGTCTGACGCTAGCACTGTATAAAACCAGTGTGTGGTGATTGCCCAAAATCCTAGTACTTGGGAAGTGGAGACAAAAGGATAAGAAGTTCAAGGTCACCCTTAGCTACATAGTGAGTTAAAGGCCAGCCTGGGCTACATGAAATCTTGTCTTTAGGAAAAAGATAGGTGGGTTACAGCAGGTGAAGGGAGAGTCAGGACTACTCTCTTAGCTTGAAATAGAATGCCCGCCAGCAGAGTCAGCATGTTCCTCTGGCCAAGACAGCTTGAGCTACAACTCCCATGTAAGCATGGAGATGTGTACACCTGCATCTTTGCCCAGTGGGATGAACGAAGCAACATGTCCTTATACTATGCACGAAAAGAGGTACTGTAGGTGAGAAATGACATGGCCCACTCAGGGCTCTGCAAGTGATGTCGACTAAAAGGGACACAGGAGTACATGGAAGGTACTAAAAGGCACACAAAGGTGAGTGTCATGCTCAAGGGCTTGGTCCTCATTCCATATATAGTCACTGATGATAGGTTTCAATATAGCCTTTATTTTAACCCAGCCAAACCTTGCCCACCTCTATGTCTAACTCCAGGATGAATGTGGAAATGTGGCCATTTCCACAGGAACTGACTGCCATGTCCAGCAAAGACTTCCAACCCCAGTGTAAAGAGAAGACAGAGTGACAGAGAGAAGTCGAGATTTCAATTTCATACCAGTCAGCATTGTGTCAACTCGGATGGTGACAGTGAATTTTTTCTTATTTTGGGTCTCCATGGAAATACTGAATGATATTGTAAATGTCAAATATTTTACACAGAACAGTTAGCAAACTACAGCTATGGGCCATATACGATATGCACTGTGTGTGTGTGTGTGTGTGTGTGTGTGTGTGTGTGTGTGTGTTCTGGGGGGAAGGGAGTATGTTCATGACATATGTGTACATATGTGTAGGGGACAAATTACAACCTTGTGTGTCATTCCCCAAGTGCCTTATATCCATCCTTCTCTTCTTCCTTTCCCCCTCCTTCCCCCTTCCTTTCTCTTTTGAGACAATCTCTTACTGGCCTGAAAGTTAACAAGTAGAGTAGGCTGACTGGCCAGGGAGCCCCAGGGATCAGCCCATTTCTGGAATTGCTAGCCTGTGCCAATACTCTTGGCATTTTTTTTAATGGATATGTACAAACTCTAGCCCTGGTGTTTGCAAGGAAGCTTTACCAATGAAGCCATCTCCCTGTGTTTATATGGCTGATGACAGGAGTCTGGTTGTACACTTATAAAATTATTTATTCATTCATTTACTTTCTTTAGACAGAATTTCACACTGTAGCCCAGGCTGGCCTGGAATTCACTCGGAAGCCTAGCTGGCTTGAACTCATGGCGGTCTTTCTGTATGAGTCTCCTCAGAGCTGGGATTATAGTCATGAACTCATATGCCCACCAGTTTTTACATTTTTAAACAATTGCAAACAACAACCCCCAAACCAAATAGCATGTGACATAGATGCAGATGAAATTCAAAGCCCCAAACACTTAAAACCTGGCTTTTTGTAGGAGGTTTGCCAGCAACAGATAAAGAATTCACCCTCTTTGTTCCTCTTCTAGGCCTGTCTAACCACAGATCACTTACCTGGTCCCTGTGACTCCTCAACATAGCATTGCAACTACAATAGCTAACTCAATAGCATATGGCTTAGGGGTCTGATGTTTCAAGCTGAAGCTTTAACTATCATGAGACCCACACTCACCTAACCCGTTGACATTTTCAAAGGGTGCCCCGCCCACCACCTGTCAAAGGGATGCTTAGCTTCTAGCCAAATCCCGTAGCCAGGCTGGCTTCTGCTGATAAGCTCCTTCTGTGGCCCCTGTAGCACCGTGGTTATTAAAGCTACTAAAACAGCATTCTTAATTAAAGGTGCAGGGAAAACCCCAGCTCTCCCTACACCCCACCACCATCATTATTACAAGTGGGCGTAGCCAGAATTTGTTTTAAAAATTCACCCTAACTTTAACACTCTTCAAATTGACTTTCCTCTTGGATCACATGGGGAAGGGGAAAGAGAAAGGTTATGGAACTGTGGGTCTGGCAGGCTTTAGCTTCCTGTCAAACAGTGATTTAATATAGAGGTTTCTTGGTATTCTGACAGGATTGTTCTATGGATGTTTGAATCCTTTATAAAAGATGGAAAGGGACTTTCAATTTACACACATTCTCCTACAGTTCATTTTAGGGCCCAGGGTACTAGGGAATCAAACTCAGTGTTTAATCATGTGTTCTAGCCCTGAATTATATCTTCAATGCTACCTATATACTTCAGGTGTGTGTGTGTGTGTGTGTGTGTGTGTGTGTGTGTGTGTGTGTTTGCATGTACATGGGCCAGAGGAGGCCAGAGAGGAGTGTGAAGTCTTAAGTTACAATCCACCAGATGTGAGAGCTGGGAGCCGAACTCTAGTTCCCTGTAACAGGAGCAAGTACCCTTAACCACCAATCTATCTCTGTAGTTCCCTATATACTTTAAATTGCTCTCACATATTTTAGTTTAGATTGCTTATAATACCTAAAGTTACAAAGTCATTGTGGCCTAGGTATTTTGGAAATAAAGTCCAATTCTTTCAGTGAACAGCTGGTTTAACCAGGATCATAGAATGCATAGGTACAGAGGCTGACTCTGCTCACCCAAGGAAGACGTTGTGGTCTGGAAATGTTTACTTGTTCTATAGCTCATTGGGAAACAAAACATTCAGGAACATATATCCACAGCTGAAAAGGTACTCAGAGTCCAACATGAAAGCTATTCTAGAGTTCCACCAAACTCCTACTCATTGGCAAGGGGGTTAGCCAGGCACATCTGATGTTGTTCTGCAGTATTTAGGTTCCCCCCGGCCAAGCCCTTCAGCAATGAACCAGGGCCCACTTCCAGCAGGTAGGCCTTGAATCCTCTCTAAGGCATCCATTGCTAGCTATGCAGTCAGCCAGATCCTAATCATGGGGGCTCCCTCTTCTGTCAGTGAGTTCTACTTGGCACAGCTGCCCATGACTCTGAATGGGTCAATGGATTGGGGTCAACTTTTCATTTCATCAAGCAAGATTGATGCAGGCCTGGGATAAAACATGAATCTCTCAGATGCCGGCTGCCCATAAGTCTAAGGTTACTTAGAGAGACTGCCTTAAAAAGGTTGCTTTTTTTTCATCTGTGCCTGAATATGTAAATACTTTGCAATAGAAATTATGTTTTTCTTCTGACAGTAGAGCTATAGATTGCAAAGGTGGCAGCTACCAGCGGGAGAGTTGGGGGCCAGAAGAAGAAAGAAGCAAGGAACAAACTGGTAATTATTGTGACCACTTTTAGAAACTTTTGGAAGCAAAACCTATTGTCAAACTGTTCCTGCAAACCATTTGAACTATATAAATAAAGATAGCCCAAGCTATCTGGGACCACTTGTTTTTAAAAAAAGAAAAAGAAAAAAGAAATTATGTTTTCCCATGTGAAAAGATGAGTGGTGTTTTTTTGTTTGTTTGTTTGTTTTTGTTTTTTTAAACCACAGCCTGGCATGGTGATGCTCACTTGTAATCCCAGCAAAGGTGGGAGAATTGTGAGTTCCAGTCTGGCTTCCACAGTAAGACCCCTTTTAAGAAAAGTGAAGACAAAATCCCCAAAAGAAACAGATAGTTTATAAATATGAAAATTTGTCTCTATGCAACCATCACTTGAGGTAGTGGAGGGGCAGGGGTCAGTCACAGCTGAATTGGACCACAGTTTTGACACTGGAGAGTGTGGGTTACCTCCAGCAAGACCCCTCCCTCCAGGGATCAGCTTTTCAGCAACTACTATCTTCAAAGCACACCATAAGTGCCGAAGATTTAATATGGATTACTTCATTCAATCCTGAGTCCAGCTATGGAGCTAAGAGGCATCCTTTCTGAAATATATGGAGCGGTAGGGTGGGGGAGGAAAAAGGAAAGATGAGTAAAACCAAAGAATGATCTAATGTAAATGTTTCCTTGGTTGTAAAATCATTCAGGTCAGGCCAGAACAATTCCCTTAGCAGGGTCCTGGTCTTCAAGCTCACCCGTAAGGAGGGGAGCTTCATATTCAAGGGCTAATCCTAGAATACTTGCCCCTAATCGTTCTAAATCTCTGAGACACAGAGGCTGGGCCACAGCATCCCAGAGTCATCCTGCTTGAATAGCCTAGAGATCTAATCACCTCTGCTGCAGGATTACAAGGTGACAATTGTTTGAAAGACCCAACTACTAGCAGTGAAAGGAAGAAAAACCCACAAAGGGGGGGGGGGCATTTGCTGCACTGAGAATAGAAGTATAGATCAGAAACTATTTTTAGTTTACCAAAGGCTCAAAAGACTGTGGTTTCACAGGACTTTTTTCCCCCATTTTTTTTTTTTTCTCATCAGAATGCAAACCAGTGAAGCTGAATTAAATCACCAAAAGAAATAACCCCATATACTGGTTGCCTTTGGTTTTGAAAAGTTAGGCTGCCAATTTCTATGGGTTACAATGTGATCATTTAACCTCTTGGAATGACAGCTGGAGTCTCCCACAGAAAGTTTAAAAGATATCTTTTTTTTTTTTTTTTTTTTGTAACAATCTTCTATACTAAAGGCGTTGAAAAAAAGTAGACTCACAGGAAAAGGAGAAGAGCAGACAAATTCTACCAAAGGAAGGCAGATTGAGGGCATGAATTTGACTAACAAACAGCTGTTCATTCTCACTTTGTTTAGTCCTTTGACAGAGGGCTTTGGGGGAATCATGCAAAGGAAGTGAAAGGAAGGTCACGCAAGGATTGCTGGTGGGGACCTATTTGAGGAGGAAGCCAGGGAGGGTGGTCAACTCCGGATAAGAAAGTCTCTTCTTGGTTGGTTTTAGTGGCTCGGACATGGTGGGATCCCAAGAGAACAAAAAGCTAAGTCAAGAGTCAGGAAGCCAGACTCAAAGATGTTAAAGGGTCAAACAGCAACCCATAACTTTTGTATGGAAGTGTTAGCTACTGTAGAACAAATAAATACCCTCCACTGGGAGAAGGGAAGCCAGTTTAAACTATCTGGTTCACATACACACAACGCTTTATCAGTGAGGAAGTCAAAGCTACTACCAGCATGGCTTAGTCTCACGTCCCACAGTGAAAGGCTAAAGTTGAGAGGTTTTAGATCCCTGACACGATTAGGCTTAGATAAGTTTTATAGCAGTTACAAAACAAAACAAAACAAAAATCCATCTAGTCTTTCAAAATATGTGAACTCCAGAAACTGAGAATTCAAATAGGCCGACTCTAACCCTTGGCCACTGCTTTTACAGAGTTAACAGCAATTTAAGCCTGGAATCAAGTTAAACGTTAAATGCGACCCACACTTAACATTCTGGCATCCTACTGGGTTTGTATCCAGTGCATATCCAGTTTGGATGCAGTGAGTCCCAAATCCCCCAAACAACTCTCCCTCAGAGATCAGAGCTTTCTGAGATTGATGTCCCGCCAGGCCAAACTCTCTTTCCCTGGGGGCGTCAAAAATAGGTGCAGTAGCTCGGGCAACCTGAGGGTGGTACAAAGAGAGCGCTAAGGACCAGCCAGAGTTTAATGAAATTCCAGAGATGCAGACAGGGTTAGCTTTACACATACCAACTTCAAACAGCACATCCAAAGCAATCATCCCCTCATTGTTTGTTATGAACGCTGTGAAACCGAACAAGCCAACGACCCTCCTTAGGGTGTCCCGACTTTTCTGATCGCAGAGCGAGACTCCGCAGGGACACAATGAGGGGGCCTGCTCTCACCGTCGCCCTGGGGCCCCGCTGCGTCTCCCCGCCCCACGACCCCCGCTGCCAATAGCCCACACAGTCGTAGTCCGCTAGGTATTAATTACCGTTTGTCCGGGTGACGGATGGGACACAGGTTCTCAACTGCCCCTCTCACTTCTAAAATCGCTGACTTGCTGATCTGGGACGCCCACGCGAGTTGCTGCCCCACGCAGGGCTGCTCCTATCTGGAGCACGCAGCACACTCCCCGTCCTCGCGCCCGCGCCGCTGTTGGGGTGTTGGCCCCCGAGTGTCCTCTTTGGATTCCGCGGGAATCGGGGGTGGAGGGGTGGTGTGGCACCAGGCAGCGCTTCAGCAAACTTCACCGCAGAGCTGCAAACTGCAGCCGCGGGGACTGCAGCGAGGGGCGGGAGAGCAGGGCAGGCAGATTTCGGTTGAGCTGGACTGAGCTCGGACCTGGGGACTCCCAGGACTGCGGGCAGCACCGCCAGCTACGGTCAGACTCCCTCCCAGGTGTAGCAATCGGGGACCCCCCTCAAGACCAGACACCGCGTTCTGCCCGTCCCACCTGCAGATTCGGGGTGCGTGGCTCGAGGTCCCCGGCTTTCCTAATCCGGTCCCTGGAATAGTCCTGGCCGCGCTTACCGGAGAGGGGCGGCTCCTGAGCGGCGGCTCCGCGGTGCGCTACGCTCCAGCGCCGGCTCCGGCCGCCCAGAGCCCTGCAGCTCGCCCGGCTCCACTTCCTCTTTCCCACTCCGCGCCCGGCGCGCCCCGCCCCGCCCCACTCCTCCGGCCGCCGCCGCGGGTCGCGGTCCCCGCCCGCCTCCTCGGGGGCCCTGCGGGCGGACCCGGCAGAGAGGAGGAGGCGGCTCAGAAAGAGATTAAGCTTGCTCTCTGGACTTTTGCCAAAGACAGCAGTCAAATTACAGCCTCTAGGGACAAAAGTTTTAGCTTTTTTTTTTTTTTTCTTTTTTAAATCCTTGCTACTGTTTTCGCAGACGCATCGCTCCCTCCCCAGCCCCCTCCCCCGGAATGGGCTGTTCAGGTTTAGCTAAGCCTTGGACGTGGTCCTTTCCTAGAGCGTCCTGAAATCACACGCAAAACGTTTGCTTTGCGTCCATCCTCGAGTTTCCCTCTGAAGCTTGTGGGGCTGCAACACTAAAAAGTGGGAGAAGAACGCTTACCGGGTTCAGGCATCGGTACCTCCATCACCCCAGTTAACGTACCAGACGACCTTTGATTAGAGAAAGCAAAAGTGGAGAAGGAGGCAGAGACCTTTGCCAGATGTTTAAAGTCGCCGATATGAGCAATAAAAGCAAGACCTCTATCAAAGGTGCCTTCGAGGTGACGTCCTTGACACTTGGCACCTTTCAAACAGGTGTGTCAGACGTGCCTGGGCTCCATCAGGCCTAGGAAGATGTACCCATGTATACTCTTCACTGGTTTCTAAAACCTTCAGCTCACAGAGTGTGTGGCTTTGAGAGAATTAGTTGATTTTTCCGTGCCTCAGTGTCCTCATCTATAAAGTGGTGGCGACGGTCTACCCCCCCATAGAATTGTGCAGGAGATTTAAATAAAACGGTGGACTCCGAACCTTAGGAAATTACCTTGCATTTACCAAACCCTGAGTACGCATTAGCTTTTACGGCCATTGAATGTTCAAGGTATATGCAGTGAAAAATTATGTGAAATATATATGTGAAAAATTACAGAAAATATTTGAGACGAAGTACAAATTTATGCAGTAAGGACACATATTGTTACAGCTTCCTCCATAATATAGACTTTGTGTTCTGTTTTATAACTTAAGTGCGTCTCTAAAGCTATGGGCCTGAGCTGTGCCTGAAATACATTTACGTGATAGATTTGACGTGGGGCTGAAATAGATGTCCCCGTCTTCAAAGCAGTCCTGTATTACACTGGAGGTCTGTAGGACAGGCGCTGTATTCCTTTCATAGACAGGACACCTATCCTAAGGAAGCTTGATCAGGACCTCCCTGATATCTGGAACTTAGAGTAAACCTTCCCTACCCCTGTGTCTATGCTGTTTGCAACAGATGCAAGTGGCAGCGTCTCACTGGAGTATGCCACATTTTATGAACTCTTATGATTCCCCATGAAATTTTTCTTAAATAGACAATGTTTGTTTCAACTTGTCCACCATTCTATCATAATGAACTTGGTGTCCCTTGGGATGCCAGTCATTCCTTTGTCCAGTGTATCTACTGTCCTAGTTAGAGCTACTATTGCTGTGATGCAAGACTGTAACTAGAAACAAAGTGGGGAGGACAGCGTTTATTTGACTTACAGTTACACGTCACTATTCATCACTGGAGGAAGTCAGGGCAGCAACCTGGAGGCAGGTATTGATGCAGAGGCTTTGGAGGGATGTTGATCACCAGCTTGCCTAGCCTGCTTTTTTACAGCATCCAGGACCATTAGAATAGGGGTAGTCCCATCCACAATAGGCTGGGCTGTCCTCCTCACTAATTTAAAAAAAAAAAAAAAATGCCCTACAGACTTGCCTCCAGCCAGATCTTAGGGAGGCATTTTATCAGTTGAGGCTCTCTCCTCTCTGATGACTCTAGCTTGTGGTAAGTTGATATAAAACTAGCCAGCCCATACTATTAATCACTAGTAGCTGTCTCATGCACCAGATGAACTGCTGTAGTATCACAATGCTTGTGTTCCAGTGACCTCTACTTTACTTACTGGTGGCTCTGAAGTCAAGAGTAATGTTGCTCAGCCCTTCTCTTACATTATATTGTTAGAATTGTTCTATCTTATTAATGGCCCTTGGTAGCCTCTCTCTCTCTCTCCCTCCCTCCCTCCCTCCCTTCCTCTCTCTCTCTCTCTCTCTCTCTCTCTTCTCTATATATATATATATATATATATATATATATATATATGGATCTGTTGCATTGTCTACAGTTGGCTTCATGAGCTGATTCAGAGTTTTAGATTATACCCCTCTAGGATTTGAGGAGGCCGTATCACATCTATGGTTTCTGTGGATCCTGTGAGTAGGTACCAATCCTTGTATAAAGATCCAGGATCCAGACAAGTCATTTGGTGAGTATGTTTGTGACTGAGGGGTGGGTATTGGGGGGCACTTGGAGAAGAAAGGAGCAAAGCTGAGGTTCCTCACTTTCTTTGATTCTCTCCTCTTGGGCCCTTGCAGGCCTGGGTCTAGTGGCTTAGTGGGACAGCACAATCCATTGGCAAGACAAACTCTGTTTGTCAACTCTGTATCTAGCTGCTCCACATGGGCAGGTGACAGTTCTGAGCTGCGGGGTTGTATCTCTGGAGTGGTTATAATATTTCCTTTCATGTCTTCTTCTTTTCTGGTTGCCTCAGTTTACCAATGAGGTGGAATGTAGGAATCAGCAGAAAGAATAACAAAGAGTCATTAATTTTTGGGTGCCAAAGCAGACTAGGAAGCCAATACACCTTTGTTTCCCAAGCAAGCATTCCTTGCCCTCCATGGGATTTGAACACAGTGTCCTTTGGTTCCCCTGTGCTGTCTTTTGTGGGTCTAGTTTATTCAGCGATGCCCAGTGGTTAATCTCCCCTCCCCATACACAAAAATTGATGATGACAGATGGACAGATGGGGGGTGCATGGACAGATCAGTGGGTGTGATGGAGCGGAATATAGGAGCTATGAAAATGCTATCATGTGGCATTTTATATTAGTATTCTGGTACCCTTCCCCCTTTAAAAATTTTTCTGAGAGTATTTCCGGTATCAGGACAATTCTTTTGCTGAGAAACCTTCTTAATACTTTGATATCCGTCTATGTCCATAAGGAGCAACAGAAGTCACTTCAAGTCTTTATGAAAGAAAGTCTTAAGTAAAAACACGAAAGAAAAGAAGGAAGATGATAAGGAAGAGGAGGAGGAAATAGAGTGGATGAGGAGGAGGAGAAAGAAGAGAAGGAAGACACAGATGCAGGAACAAACTGTCTCCACATAGGACAGAAGAGCCCAGAACCAAAAAGGAGACAGGGAGGCACTTCAGAGGCCAAACACAGCAGAGAGCCACCCCACTCTTAGACTGCAAGGGTGGGCAGAAAGCAGAAATTAACTGTTTTTTTTTTTTTTTTTCTTTTCTGTCACTTTCCCAGCCAGGGTCCTCCTTGACTGAGCTCTACTGACACGGGAACTTGGGGTACAGTCTGCAGTACCTTGCCCTGAGTTGGATGAAACTGAGCGGGAAGGAAGATCTGAGGAGAAGGTTCCATGGGTAAATCACTTGCTGTGTGAGCATGAGGACCTGAGTTTCCACCCTCAACACCCAACGTGGTGTTTGTCACCTCAGCCTTATCCAGGAGGGGACAGGATTCCCTAGAGCTCACGGGACAGCCAGATTAGCTGAATTAGTGATTTACAGGTACAGTGAGAGACCATGTCTCCAAAAATCTGGTGGAGTGTGAATGAGGAAGGCCTCTAACGTTCATCCCTTACTGGCACATTCAGGTGGACACCACCTACCTGCACACATCCACAGGAAAACTTGCACACATCCACACAAACTTGTACACACCCGCACAAGAAAGGGAGGGGTACAGAAAGAAAGGGGCAGAAAGGATCTTCAGGGTGACAGGCCCAGACCTGGTCTACATTCAAATCATACCTTGTTCCCTCTCAAGAAAGGCTGGGTCTGTCAATTAGATGTCTGTAGAAGCAACTCGTTTGCTTTCTGAGATTATCAAATGTCTCCTCTAGCATCTTATTTATTCCACAGACAGAGCCTTTAAGGGAGACAGACACTGTAATCCATGAGGTCGCAGAGCTCTGAGGACATGCAGGGGTTTTCTGGTGGCCACACAGCTACACCAGGCCAAGAAGAATGCAAACACAGCTCAGCAGGTGGTTCTCAGCCCATCCATTAACTCAGCTGTTTTGAGAAGAGGCAGCCCAGCATGGCATCCACTTCAGGTTCTCCCATCCAGGCACATGGGGGAGTTAATGTTTGCAAAGCTCACTGGCTTAATGGCTCTATCATGCCCTGCTTTAATTTTATGACTTTGGACGATAATATTTATGGTGTTGATGATGACTGTACTGAATTTATGATACTGCAAGATCAGAAAAATCATGTCTACTGGAATAGACCCCTTCAAAGGCCTAGGTAGCATTGATCTACTTTTTCTTATGGGAAAAGCTATTTTCATTATAATTTTAGACTTGTGAGGCTTAAATACCATTTTTTTAAAAATAAAATCCTCTAAATGAGTAACACCTATAATTCCAGCACTAGAAAGACTGAGATGGGAATATTGCTAGTTCAAGGCCAGCCTGGATTGTGCGATGAGACCCTGTTTCAAAGATAAATAAATTCTAGATTATATTGGCCATGTTAAAGGTTATGGCAAGTGTCCTGTGGTGACAGGACACTTTTAGAAATGTGTCCTGTGATTGTTAATATTGTCAGTGTCACAGAATCAAGAATCACAGACAATGTCTCTGGGCATGTCTGTGGGGAATTGTCTAGATTAGGTTAGTTGGGATGGGAAAACCCATCTATAGGGCCACCATTCCATGGGCTGGGACCTACACTGACACAATAGGGGAAAAGGAAGCTGCACACCAGCATTCGTTGCTGTTTCTTGAGGGTAGACACAATGTGCTGCTTTAAGCTCCTGTCGCCATGATAGACCCATGATTTCCCTGCCTAGATAGACTGTATCCTTGAGCTGTGAGCTAAAACAAAACCCTTCATTCCTTAAGTTGCTCTTGTTTCATAGCTTGCCATGGCAAGAAGGAGAGCATCAATACAAGTCTTGTGTAAAGAGTGTAAGCAACTGTGTTGTAAGATGTTATGTGTTTAAATTCTCTACGCCCAGGAGTAGCTGATTGAGTGTGCATTCAGACAGATGGTCCTTTCTCTCCAGACTCTGGCTGCCTAGAAGATTTACAAGCTGTGTTATCCTCAAAGAGTGAAAAAAAGGTAAAATAAGAACTGTTTATAGTTCTTAGACTCTTTCTGGGTTGAATATAAAAGCAGGTAGAGGAATTTGGAATCTGGGAGCAATCTGAATTCTAGAGGAACCTGGGAATCCTAATATATCTAAGTCCCCTCTATTGCTAGGAGAGACAGTGCAAGAACAGTGAGCAGCATCCTATTCAGTAGTCTATCCATTCAGATTCCTGGGCTCTCTGTCTCCTTATTCAACTCAGACAGGAGGGATAGACCTAATTTTCTAGCCAGTTAGTAGGGATGGAATGCTAACATTATGTAGGACCTGGTTGTACATTGACTAATGCAAATATGGATAGAAAAGGTTTTTAGCCCATAGAACCCTTGTCTGTGTTACCTTCAAATAGATTTTGAGGTTTCCTTGTTCTCTATTCTGCCTTCAGACAGCCTAGTGAAAGAAGGAAGTTCACACTGAAGATCTGACTGTTCGTGCTGCAGACAGAAATGAAAAGTGACTAAGAAACTACCAGGGGATGAAGTGACCAGGCACAATGGGACATCCCTGTGCTCAGCCTCACTGAAGACCACCAAAACAAGATCGGGGCTACTGTAAGTTCGTAGCATCCCTAGACACATTTTAGAAATAATGACCCAAGACTGCCTCTAAGGTCTCTGTGACAACTTGTTACTAGAGGAAACTCCAGATGGAGAGATGCCGGAGGAACCAGGCTTTCATTGACTGCAAAGTGTTGTTTAATGTTTGGAACTAGGAAAGAAATGGTCTAGAATGTACTACCTGTGACAAATTAAAATGTAAACTTTCAAATGTAGTTTAGTACTGTCCATCACTGTAAGAAGATGTCAGAAAAAAATTAAATGAAACTTTAAAAAACTCAGATGTTCACGTGTGTGTATGTACATGTTTGTGGGTACATGAGTGTACGCAGGTACATACATACACATGTTTGTATGCATGGAGGCCAGAGGTCAATGTTGGACATCATTCCTAGTGGCTTTCTACTTGGGATCTGGGCCTCACTGATTGAGCTAGGTTAGCTGCCCAGGAAGCGTCTCTGGGGCTCATGGATGTGACTAGATGGCAGGCCCCTGGGATGCTCATGTCTTTGCCTCCCACCCTATTACCATGCCCAATGTTTTACATGAGTGGTAAGGTACTCTTGTCTGTGCAGTAAGCACTTACTAACTCAGCCATCTGGTCGACCAACACCCATCTGAAAGTTTACTCGTGATAGAGAAATGCTAGTATTGAAAAATTTAAGGACTGGGAGTTTAATAAGGAAGGATGAGGGGATTTATGGGCAGATGTGTGAGGCTTGGTTTTGGAAGAACAGCACGGCAACAGAGGAGTAGAGTTGAATTGAGAAGCAAGGGGAAAAAGATTCCGTTTCCATGTCACCATTGGGAGGTTCTTGCTGTGAGAACAGAGGTAGCCAATCTTGACATATGTTCTTCAAACCACATGATCACACTCTTGGATTTGTTAAAATACTCTAGTGAGCTGAATTTTGTCATATAGGCTAATTTATAATAAAATATCTCAAACTCATTTTTTTCCAAATTTCTCTATTGTAAACCCAGGAAAATTTTATTCATGTATCACTGATAGGACCCAGACTTTACTAAAATATAGTATAGGATATACCTAGGAATTATTAAGAATAATGATTTGTAAATATTATAAATTTTCTTTAATTGGTTATTCCTAGGTTTTGCACAGTTGCATGAAATCATATATATATATATATATATATATATATATATATATATATATATATAATGCAAATAGAAACAATATTGTCTAGGGGAGCACAGGGGACTAATAGGAGGGTGTCAAAGAGAGGTGGGGATAAGAACAGGAGGATGTGCTCAATATATACCTACACAGATATTTAAAAATTAATAAGTACATAAGTAATACATAAGATTTATACAAATAGAAAATTAAAAGAAGAATGACTTCTCTGTCTCTGGTTTTACTTTTAATTAATTAATTAACTTATTTATTTATTTATTTTGAGATACAGTCTCACTATGCAGCTCAGGGTGGTCTCAAGCTTGTAATCCCTCCTATTTCAGCTTCTCAAAGACTGACATCATAGTCAAGCACCCCAAAGGTCAAACAAAACATTTTGAATATATATTGATTCCTCAGAGTGTGCTCAGTGAATGCACCCTAAATATTCACAATTTCATTTTATGTCAATTAAAGACTGGTAGAATTACCTGTATCAATGGCGTATATCTTTCTTGTAAAGGCTAGAAATAGAACCCCTTCCTGCCATAGTCACATTTGCAAGTGTATGCTGCCTCTGGACAGGCTATTTTCTTCCAGCTTTCCTTCCTGGCTTTAAAGTTTTGAACCCTCTTTCCCCACCCCGCTAAAACAACTTTATTCTGAATACCCAATCTTCCATCTTATTAACAGTTCTCTCCCAGCTTCCTTCAGCAAAGCTGATTCTGTAACTTTGACACACAGTTTGTGCCTATTTGCCAGGAGACACATTACTTTCTTTGGGGATTTTGTAATAAATTAAGCCAAAAGAACTGTAATCCCTTCCCCCCACACTCCCCTGCCACCACTGCCACCCCGAATATTTGGCCTTGAGAAAACAAGCTCTCTTTGAAACTGTTGATTTCCTTGTTTATGTGACTCTCAATAGTGAAACAAGTGACTTGACTACTGACATAAATGGTCTACCAAAGATGTAGTCAGAAATGAGGGAAGATGGACCGTCCTGCAAATAGCACAGCCCCAGCTGCTCCTGTAGGTTGAATTCCTTTGTGATGCCATTAACCAAAGACCCGCCCAGCACACTGGTTTCAAAGTAACTTTTTTTCTGTAATTACAGAAAGACTCGGGTCCTGAAGAATCCAAGCACACGATCAGTTTCCAGCAACCCAATACTTGCCTGAGCTGACTGCCACATTCCTAACACGATGTTTGATCTCCTGTTTCCTTTAGGACATGGATCCTTTCAATTTTCAAGAACAGAGGCGTCTTTTAAAACCATCGTGCCAGTTTAAAAACAAAAGAAAGAGAAAGAGTAAAAAGAATGAGAAAATAATCTTGATAGGGGTTACTGGAATTAACAAACTCATCTGTAACCATGTAATTCAAAATAGAATACCTAAGATGAAATGACCACAGATCCCCTCAAATGCTGCTGTGTATTTCTTTCATTCTTTTTCTCTTACTACAGCTTTGCCATCCCAGGTCCCCAACTGGAATATGCTTGCATAACTAATAACACACATATGAGTCCAAATGGCTCAGAGAAAATCCAATCAATCTGTCTTGTGAAGGAAGGCTAGTAAAATAAGGAAACAGGGAACCATGGACTTCTCCATTGCCAGACTTGCCAAGTGGCCAGTCACCCCCTTCATATCTTCTGTCTCCATGAGAAACTGTGGTCACAGCCCTTTCATATTGTATAACCCTCCTAGTTAATGCATCAAGGCAGTGGCCAGAAAGGAAGCTATTCCTAGCCAGTTACACCGAGCCAGGCAGGCAGTTTATCAGGGTGTGCATTGGAAAAGAACACACCTAATTAAATGGTAGTATTGTTCAGACTTGCTCAGGTGTTAAGTGAAAAAAAAAAAAAAACGTATCTGAGTTTAAAATCATCATTGGGGAAGACACTTAACACACTTTGGGAAAATGCAGACTTGATTGGGAATTAATTCTCTAAATTATAACCCTTTTTTTTAAACCTCTGTTACAAGGAAACAATCAACCCCTTGCAGATTAGTGTAGAATTATGACCCAGCTGGATATATATATATATATATATATATATATATATATATATATATATATATATATATATTTGTTAGTTACAGCCTCTCTGGTAAAGTGTTTTCTATGGGATTGCTGGCCAACTGGCAAAGCTTTAGGGGTTAAATAAGCTTAAAGTAGATTAAAAGAAACACCATCTTTATGTCTGTTTTCCAGAGAAGCAGGTCCTTTGTATTTGGTGATTTTGCTGCCTAATATCTCACCCTGTTGAGCCAAGCTTGAGTGACAGCAGCTGCATCTCCAAGGCCAATCCAGGAAAACCCAGACCGTTGGGTGCAGCTTTTCAAACCTTGTCCAAGTAACTCTTCCAAAGGAGAGAAAAGAAAAGAGAGAGAGGGAAGAAAAGAAAGGACCAGAAAAAGGAAAGGAAAGGGAAAACCAGAAAAGTGTCCACATTATCCAAACTCAAATGGAAAGATGAGTTTGGGAGTTTGATATGTTAAGGGACAAAGATATTGCCTATAAGAGGTCACATCTCCACAGTTATTTGTTGCACAAATTTCTTATAATAAAGGTGCAAACACTTGCTGGCCTGTCTATTATGCTACACTTTTTTTCAATGTGCAGTCATTGATGTATAAACTGTATGTGAAGAGCCATCCCACATCCCATAATGCAGCTGCGTTAACTTTCAATTGATTTCTTCTTTAATGGCTTCAAAATGTTTTATGTTTAAAGGGCCCACAATTGTTAATGGAATCTACTTACTCCTAGGGAAACTCACTCTCAGCTTGACACTCAGGGGGTGCTCAAAAGGTAAGGTATGCCTAACTGCTCCTATGTAGAAGTGGGCTGAGGTGAACCTCATGAATGCTTGTGTTAGCTACCTTTTGCACACATTTCTGGGGCCTTCTAGTGTTGAATAAAGTTCAAACCCATCAGCCTTACATTAAAAATCTATTAATCTCAAGGGTATCTGGCCACAGTGCCTTTCATTATCAATTTCTTCATCATCATCATTTCTCTCTCACCCAAACATCAACCCAAACCTACTAGTGTGGAGTAAGCCTTCTCCAGACATACCACATGTGTTCCTGTGCTTGAGGGTAGAATGTCCTTTCCTGGGTTCTATGAGATGAGCCCTTCTTCCAGGAGATGCTCCAGTCCCAAGGAGTCATAGCAGGTTTTCTCCAAATACCACCAGAATGCCCAAACTGTATAATGGCTACACATCTTGTAATGACAGCAAGGACAAAGGGGAGTGGCCTCCTGTGCTCTCCCTGTGTGATTATTGGCAGTGCTACAGACAGGCAGGTGAGACCTAGTTAATTTCATAATGATGAGACTTGTAAATACATGAATTTGTGTTTTTGCAAAGGCTCAGCAAACAAAATTGATGTAATTGAAGGTAGTTATTCATAGTACAAAGTGATTCATTGATAGATTTGTTAGTTACAGCCTCTCTGGTAAAGTGTTTTCTATGGGACTGCTGGCCAACTGGCAAAGCTTTAGGGGTTAAATAAGCTTAAACTAGATTAAAAGAAACACCATCTTTATGTCTGTTTTCCAGAGAAGCAGGTCCTTTGCATTTGGTGATTTTGCTGCCTAATATCTCACCCTGTTGAGCCAAGCTTGAGTGACAGCAGCTGTATCTCCAAGGCCAATCCAGGAAAACCCAGACTGTTGGGTGCAGCTTTTCAAACCTTGTCCAAGTAACTCTTCCAAAGGAGAGAAAAGAAAAGAGAGAGAGGGAAGAAAAAGAAAAGAAAAGAGAGAGAGGGAAGAAAAGAAAGAAAAGAGAGAGGGAAGAAGAGAAAGGATCAGAAAAAGGAAAGAAAAGGGAAAACCAGAAAAGTGTCTGTTTGTTCATGGGCAACTAGTCAGTGGCCTTTTTAAAATTTATCTTGATTTTTAACACACAAAGACATTTTAATTACCTTACCTTTTAAATTTGCAGACAAGCAGCAGGTTTCCTAATGTTATTGGGTAGAACCAGCTGAATCCTATTGTGAGAAGAAGTGAGGCATCTTGGCAGTGGTAGCTTCTCTTGGCTGACTTGGTTGAAGCTCCTCCTAGGAGCAGATCTGCCAATGGGGTCCTCTATGTGAGGAGGGGAGGGATAATGTCCCTGCAAGACATGGTGTGAGATACAAATCTAGTGTGATGGTGGCACATGGTGCTTTCCAGGTAGGGTCTTGGAGGTCTTCTCAGTGGATGGGAATGCTGTGGTCCTATTGTCACTTCTAGGGCTTGGTGTAGGGAACCTACACAGGTTGGCTGCTTTCAGAAGTCCTCTATTGTCTACCCGAAGGACAGCTGGACTGCCTTATAAAGCAAGAGCAGAAGAGCTCCCATTAACAATCTGACATTTGCTGAGTGTCACCATTTGAGGCACAGGTGACATGATATGAGCAAAAGGAACACTATTCCTCTCCTCGTGGATTCTTCATATAATGGAAGAGGCAGACCTGAGTGAGGTAATGTCTGAGTTTCTATAAATTAGTGACTGGAGAAAGTAAAGGATGATATGAGACAAGATACAGAAAATTAACTTAGAACTGTGTCAGGAAATTGCCCTTGAAACTACACTTTGAAGGGTGGGGGTTGGGGGGGTAGGGGAACTCAAGGATAAGTAAAATTAACATGGCAAAGGAGAAGGGAGAGAGGGAGCTTGCATGTATTCTCTGCACTGTTGTGAGGCTGTGGGAGCAGCAGCCTGCCCCCAGCCTCAGCCCCACCCTTGCAGGAAGAGGGCCTGGGCCAGAGCCTCTTGCTGGGAAGGAGGCTTCGTGGTTGGTTGGAGTGTCTGGTTACAACAGGCTGAACAGCTAGGGTGAGATGATTCAGGTCGAGTTCCAGGTCAGTGTGCTGTAGAAACCTGCAGTCACCAGGCCAGTGGAGCTGTGACCTGCTGTGTGTTGCTTCATCTTGCTGACTTTCAGTTTCTTAATCTCTACCAGAAGACTACATCTGGATAAAAGCCAGGGCTGGCTCCTGCTCTCCTCCTACTGGGTGACTATTAGAAAGTAGTTAACTTCTTCGCTCTGACTTTTCATCTAGAGAGTGTGGATAACTATCCCTGTCTATTCCCCGTGGCAGGGTAGTTATGAAAGACAATTTAAGACAAAGAACATGGGGCTAGAGAGATGGCTCAATGGTTAAGAGGACTTGCTACTCTTCTAGAGGACCAGGGTTTGATTCCCAGCACCCCCATGACAGTTGACAACCTTTTGTAACTCCTGTCCAAGGGGATCTGACTCCTTTTTCTGGCCTCCTTTGGGCACTGCATGCATGCGGTGCACAGACATAAATGCAAACACATTCATACACATACTAATAATAGTATACTAATAATAGGATAATAGAAAGAATACATTTTAAAGGATCAAGAGCATGTTCTAAAGACACTGGGAAATGTGATATGAGACACTTGTGACAGAACCACACATCCAACAACAATATGAGCATCATCAGCAGGACCATGAGCATCTAAGGATAGAGTCTGGGGTGTGGTATCAGCAAATACTAAACCAAGAGCTAGATTTTGTAATTTGTTCTGGAAATAAATTTCTTCTTTATTCTGCATTTGCCTATTTATGTCAGTTATGTGATTAGACCAAAGCTTTTCTACCTACTTGGGTGAAGATAAATACAGCCGAGTGAATCTCCACTTCCTTGCTGTGTTTCTCTATCACAGTACCACAGAGGACCACAAATTTAGTGGCTCAGCACAGCAACCATCGCATGCTCCTACCTCATCCTGGGATGCCTTCTGTGGAGTCACAATACAGAAGAAGGCCCATGCCACATGCTAGCTTCATGGGTTGTACTTCCCGGACTGCAGAGTTGTCTGAAATTGATCTCTGTTCTTTATCAATGCAATAAAAGATGGACAACCAAACCCCTTAAGTAGCATTTAGCACTTCACAGTGTCCATAGGTCCAGGGTCTGGTATGGTTTATCTGGATTCTCTGCCAGAGACCTTACGTTCAAGGTATTGACTAACTGTGCCCTCGTATGCGGTTCTGGGAAGGAGCTGTGTCTTTCACTGAGCTTTCCAAGCTCATTCACATGGCTAGCAGAATTTTCTGGGCTGCTGTTACAGGACTCAGTTTCCTGTCTCCTTGCTGGGGTCTGTTGCAGAATGCTGTCCTTTGGGCATGACAGCTGTCATCTTTGTAGGAGCAGCTGTGGCTACTTGTAGGAGACTCCCAGGATTTACTTGTAGGAGACTCCCAGGATTTGGGCTGTTTGTTTTTGACATTCCCTTTTAAAAGGGTGGGGGTGGGAGAAGTCATTGGACACTGACCTGATGTCTCAGGTACCACAGCTGCAGCTCCTAGATTCCTATTAATTGCACATGGCCTCACAGTCTCAGGAGGTGCTTGAGTACACAGACTGTGGCATGAACTGAAGGAGTGTTGCCATCTTACAACTATTTGGAAGTTGCCTTCCACACTGGAATAAGACTTTTGGGCCGTGTGACTACTACAGAGGTCACCCCACTCCTGTAAATAATCCCCCACCTATGCTCTGTAAGCCCCCCAAACTCCTGACTTCCCCAGGTTGGAGGAACCATGCTTCGATTTGTCCTTGGTGCCTATGAGGAAGAGATTTTTTTTTTTTTTTTTTTTTTTTTTTTTTTTTTTTTTTTTACATCTCCCCAGGAAAAGACATCCTGAAACAGGATCATTCTTGTCTCTTAAATGTCCTGCCCTCCTTTGTTCATCCTCCATCTCCAAAGCCAAGCATGGTGTAGCCAGTACTTTCAAATCTCTCTGACTGCTTCCACTAACAGAGAGCTTCCTCTCTGCTTTTAAGGACTTCCGTGATGAAGTTAGGCTTCTTGAATAGTCTCTTTATGTAAAGCTCAACAGGGCCATACATCACAGCAAAGTTGTGGAAGTGATGTCATAGTCTCAAGCTCTGGGGATTAGGTCATGGAGTCTTCAGAGCCATTTGTAGATTTCTACCACAGTGCTCAAGGTGACCTTGATGACAATGTCACTCACCCTCTTTCCATTTGAGTTTCCTCATTAATCACAGCTGGATGCACAATTCTATTGTAAGTTAAGTAATGCCTTTGTATGTAGATCTCAACCTGTGTTCGACCCTTAGGGTCAAATGATCTTTTCATGGGGATCCCATTTGAAAAACAGAGATGTTTACATTGTGATTCACAATAGTACAGTCATATAGTTATGATGTAACAGCAAAAATAATTTTATGGTTTGGGGTCACCACAACATGAGGAACTGTATTAAAGGGCCCCAGCATTAAGAAGATTGAGAAATAATAGCAAACACACTGAAAATGTGAATGTACATTTCCTGCCTTCTCCTATTGAGTTTTGTGTACTGGGAGTCCAGGTAGTTTTCCCAACACCAGCCTAGGTCTATTAAAGGAAGGAGTGGATACTCCCTGCCACATAGTCCCATGTTCTTTCAGAGTTCCATGCTACTATATTGCTTTTCTATAGCTGGTAGAGTGTGATATGTCTAGGTCTATACCAAGAATCTGAAGAAGAGGAGAATTTTCCAGAATTCAGTTCAATCCTAGGCCTTTAACACACACACACACACACACACACACACACACACACACACACACACACACACCTTGGCAGTAATAGTAACTTCTTGGTGGCAATAGTGGGTGAGAAGAAAAGAGGGCTTAAGTCTAATTGCTGGAGTTGGGATTGCTCTGCAGATTTTATGGGCAAATTCTGCCAAAGCCCACTTACTTTTAAGAATGAAGAACCTGATGAGAGGAAACACACTGTACCTACTTCTTTAGCTGTGAGGACATCATAATCCTTGCATTGTGATCTCTTGTAGATCCCCTGTATGCAACAGTAAGTTTTCATAAAGCTCCCTTCTTTATTAATATGAATTTCAACAAAGAACCAACAGCCCTTAAATCCATCAACTGGCCCTAAATCTAAGCAGCTGCTTTATGAGTCACTCCAGGATCAGCTCAGTGAATGGGCTACTGTGCTTCCAGCCAGGGGGACTCAGCACGGCCTCCCAAAAGTGATCATTCTCCCCTAAATCAGTCATACTCCCACCAAAGTCAGAACCACAGCTCTTCTGAAAATCTTCAAAGGCTACATAGGAGGGGAAGTGGGGGTGGGGTGTCAGCAGAGACCTGTCCACTGGCATTAGGGAGAGAGATTCCTCCTGTTGAAGGTGTTCGTAGCCTTCCAACTACTTACCGTACGACCCTCATCAACAGACAGAGCCATTTCTGCACCTAATGTTCACCTCATAGTGTTAGACCCCCGGAAAACTCAGGTATCCGGGGTCCCAGGCCATGACTGTGGTCACCCCAATCACCAGGCAGATTCGAGAGCTTGCTGCAAACTGCATGAGGCTTTATTATAATTTAACGAGCTAACCCCATGTTAGCTTGGGTCTTTTGTCCACCTGCCCTGGCCCTTGGCTACAAAAGACAGCTCAAACTGGCTGCAGAGAGAGATCTTGTAGGGCAGTGTAAGGAGAGTGTCTAGGGGTACGCAGAGGCTCACGATTGGTGTGCCTCCAGGCTTGGAGGGCTTGCCCTGTGTTGATTGGCCAACTGGTTGTTATGGCCCATAGGCCCTCCCAGGGTGGTTGCTATGCTCTGCGCGTCATTGCTGTGCGCTTGTCCGTAAAGCACACCCAGAGTCGTAAAGCATAGCGCCACCAGCTAACTTCTGATTGGTTCCTTGTCACGAGGCAGGCACCTAACCTCTGGTGACTAAGACAAGGTCATAGCGAGCACGTGTTACTGTCATGGCTGCCGAAATGGGGAGCTGGTCCCTTCAATAGGCACATTTTTAGGGTTAAAGTATAAATAAGAATGCTTTGAGTAGAGTGTCTTATTTGATGATTATAACTTCTGTGCTCTATCCCAAGACCTAAACCATGGATAATGACTAATGACATGGTCTCCTAGGAAGACATAGAAAACAGAAATGTAATGTGTGCTAGTTCAACTACACACATCTAGTCCACAGGCATTCTTCACTCAATTCAATAAAGTCTGGGGGGAATAAAGCTTTGTGAAAATGGATGTCATATCTTATTGAATTTTGGGGGTCACTGGAATTCATTTTCCTCTGCAATATGTAGGAAAGATTATTAGACATTAAATCATCTTTTCAAGGTAACTGGGTCTTTTTCTTTATCATTACAGACTTTGTAACAACTCAGGTCCATCGTGCAGCACATCCATTCTTACTCTAATGTTAAAAATGATCACGATGAGGGCAGGCCCTTAAAAAATTACATACTGTTTCTCTGAAAGCATTTGCCATTGTTCACCGCTTTCTCCTAGAGGAACATATGTGATTATTCTATGAAATTGACTTCTATTTAGCACCTAGATAGTTGACATGTGGTCTAACACGCTGTTTTTCAAGTATATTTTTAAAAGCTGAAAAAGGGGGGACAAGAGAGATGTCTCAGCAGTTTCATGTGTTTGTTGTTCTTGCAGAGGACCCAAATTCAGTTTCCAGCACCTATACAAGGCTATTCACAAACACCTGTTACTCTAACTCCAGGAGATCCATTCCCCTCTCCTGGCATCTTCAGGAACCCACATACACATAAACAAAAATAATATTTATTGAAGTTGAAAACTGCTAAAAAGCCTAGTATTATTATGAATGTAATAGAATACAGGGAATGAAAAAGAAATCTTAATGGCAACTATTTATTTTGGGATTTCTGTATTGCTAACGTTCCTGAGAATTTTGCTTGTGTTGTTTCACTTAGGGTGACACATACTATGCGAATGACATAATTTGTCAGCATTAGCATCACACTATCTCAGCTTTATGGGTAAAAACATGGGGTACTATGGAGGCTGTGTATATGGCCCAGGGTCACCCAGTGGAGGGTTCTGGGCATAAAAGTTGAATACACATATCTCAACATCGAACCAACAATCCCTCTGTGCTCTGCATAGGCATGTTGCAAACCTGACTGTGCTTTAAAAGCCAAAGTGACTGAAAGGCCTTTTCTTTGGAAAAGGAAAACTTCATCAGGCAAACAAGGCACGCACAGAGACCCTTTGGTTAGGCTTGGTTGGGACCCAGCTCCTGACAGGGTGTGACTCCACAGCTCTGTCACCATTGGCTGCTCACTCTCCGGAGGGCCTGTCAGAAACCACTTAGGGTAAGCTTTGGGAAACAGGCCTCTAATTCTTCCTGTTAGGTGGGCATGGCATGGGGTGGGGAGGAGGAACCTGGGCAAAGGGTGAGAGCTCGGTTACACTGTCTAGAAAGACCTGCAGAGCTGAAGGGTGGTGATTCCCAAGGCCCCGAGTCTGTGTTCCCTGTTCTGAGAGTTACAGTGAGAATCTACAGAGTTCAATATCATACCTGTGAGACACTCCCAAGTGATGCTGGCTGCATCTATCACTCTCTGGCATGACAAAGGCAGCACCAAACTCATTTTCCCATTCTCTTCCCTCCTCAGGGTTTTTTGTCCCCCAGAGATAAATATTTTATATAAAGCTTCAATATTTTAATATGAATTTCAAAGATAAGCGGACGTTAAGTGGAATTGGTATGGTGTCACTTGCAAGACTGGAATAATAGAAAATACTATTTTATCTCAGCATTATGTTCTTTCTTTTAAACAGGTTTCCTTGATGTCATCTTTCTAGATATTAGCCTAGAGTCCCAAACCTGAAGACAGTTTCACCCTTATTTACATGGAGACGATGGTGTTGGGAGGCCAAGAGCCATCTCACACCCAGGGCCAGATGCCTTTAGCATGCTGTTAGAAGGCTGTCACAAAACATGAGCCATGTGTGGATGAGAAATCAGGCTTGGTTACAGGCAGGGATGTGTCACAGCCTCATTGCACTAGCAAGGCAGAGGCAGAAACTGATCTTGAGGATAAGTCATCTCAGAAAGAAAACCTTAGAGGAAGGTTGGGAAATGCAATTGTTTCCCCATTACTTAGTTACTCTTGGCATGTAAGACCTCCAGATTTCAATGGAAATCATACCCAAGACATGGTAGAAGAGAAACAGCAGCACACCTGTTCTGTCTATATGTCTGAGCTATGCTAATATCCGTGCATCCTCAGTGACCTGAGGATGGTCTCACTGCCAACAGGATCTATCACCTGGAACCCATTTATGGGAATTTTTGCCATCCCCATAAAACCTGACCCCAAGGCAATTTATCTTTGTTCTTTACAACAAAGGCAAAAGAATTTTTATAGTGTTTGATATTCACCCATATGTCATCTGATTGAAATTAAAAAAAAAAAAACCAAAAGACAAACTATTAGGGGAAAATGACATCCCTTTAGCTCACACTCAAGTGGTGCCACACAGGTTCAATTAGCTTTGTGTCTTTAGGAAACAGAATAAGAACTAGTAATTTCCCCAGAATGAGAACTCATCCTCAGTCACAGATGACAGGAAAATGCAGCAGAACCTTCCGTTCCCTACACTTTGGAAAGGCTTGCTTTGTCTTCCAAGTGAAGAAATCATTACTGTTGAATTCATCCATAATTCACTCCAACTTTCCTAAACTATGAGTTATCTAAGCAAACAACTTGCCTTTCTGGATGAAATGTCTCTCTTTTCAAGGACCGTGCCTCCTCATACAAAGAGGGAACTCTGAGTTAAAAGGAAGACAAGAAAGAGTTTGCCCAGACTCACCATTAAACCAAGAAATAAGCAAGCCATGGGGATAAATTCCCATCCTCTTGTACTTTGGAACAAGCTTTTCTTCATAGGAATGGTGGGGACTGTGACAAGGATCCCCTGGCTGTCAGGGTATCCTGTCACAGTTGGTGGCAGGTCAAAAAGGACCCTACCCTTCTGTGAGTACAATGGAGGCAGCATGTCAATTCTTGGGTTTCTCTAGCAACAAAATCCTCTTGGACCCTGTTAGATGTGCCAATCAGCAATTGTGTGGGGGTGGGTGGGCACCTTACAGAGATTTACACAAAGTACATGGAATCCAAGCAGGAAAATATAGGGACAACTTTATTCTTCTGAACATGGAAAGAAAATCCAAGCTTTAGCAGACATCTATTTCTGTTTATGGACTATGAAGAGAGCCTCACCCACTTCTACTTTAACATGCCCTGGGTGCTCTGTTCACATCCCTTCCTCAGACCTTTAATCCCAAACTACACTCACAAAGCATTTAGGCATATGAACATATGTCACAGATACATATGTTCAGATATGTAAAGATATAGTATTCTGGAAATATATACAGCATCATAATAACAACAGATGACCCAGTAGAGTGGGTAGGGGAGGATGGATAGAGAACACACCTGAAACACACACACACACACACACAAACATGCATGCGCACGCACGCACACCACCACCAAAGGGGCTTCAGCCTTCTTTGTTTCATGCTCACATTTTACATACAGAAGAGTTTGTACCCGTTTTGCCTTGTTTCTAGAAACAGTTGCAGGCTTGCCAACTATTTTCACCCCCAGCAGGCAGTCCAGCTGAATAATTCAAATTTTGGAGGGCTGCATGTATATGTCCTGAACAAAGTATTATATCAGTAACAAAAGAAAGCAGTCTGCTGGAGCTTGTTATAATTAGAAGCATTACGCTCTGTGTGGAGTCCTTCCACAAATAGATAACAATAAGCTCCCTTCCTCCCCTATGGAGAATGCTATCCACAAGCCTGAGTTCTGGCTCTCAATTGAAAGCCATTGTTGTAGGCTCCAGGCAGTCTAGCTGCTGTCCAGATAGGAGAGTAGGAAAGTCCCTCCATCCACTTCGAAGGAGGAGCTGATTCTCAAACCACAGGAAGAGGAGAGGGGGAGAAAACGGAAGCTGGCAGCCCCTCCTCCCCGTTCCCATGTCTTCCTGCTTCCCAAACTAGTCCAGTGCAGCTAGAGGTGACCTGCATCCTTCAAGCTCCAGCTGAAGGAGTGGTCCTCCATTTCCTGAGGGTTGCACACCACTCCAGAGCTCAGCATGTCTGTTCCTCTGCCTACTGCAATCAAACCCTGCATGTTCTTCCAGGCACAGGTCTGATACCAGAACCCTCATTCAGCTTCTCTCCATGTTCCTGGTCAGTTGTCATTGTTGTCTGGCCAGCTCCACTACCACTCAGCAGTTCCCATGTTCAGGTATGTTCAAGTGGATCAGAAAAGAAGTGACAACTGTAAACCCATGCTGCTCAAGTATTCATCCCATGTGACACAGATGGGAAGGGCCTGGCTGTGGACATGGAGCCTTGGCATCCGGTTGGACTTTCCTGTGTTGGCTCTAGGGATTGGCTCTCTATCAGGCAGAGGGAAGGTGGGGAGTGAGCCTTCTCTGTCAAGCTCTTGGTACAGACTCCCATGAAAGCCTCTTTGGTCTTCAGACTAGGAAGGGAAGTGGGTGGTGCTCTGAAGGGAGAGGCTTTGTCAGGGTCCCCAGAGTAGGAAAATCCCTTCTTGGCCTCAGGCAAGCTACAGGGGAGCCAGCATCTGGCTAGGAGCAGAACCTGGAGTCCAGGCACCTAGGTACAAATTCTTGATTTCCTCATCTACTGGCTGAGAGCCCTGGGCCACTAATTTAAAGGTTCCAGTTTTCAGTTTCCTCCTCTATCTATGACGTGTGTGTGTGTGTGTGTGTGTGTGTGTGTGTGTGTGTGTGTGTGTGTGTGTTGGGGCGGGGCAACTGGATCTCCTCAGAGAGCTGCTCTGTTGGGGACTTAAAGACAAAGAGCTTCAATTAGAATGTGACACAGTACTGAGGAAAACCTAGCTTTTTATTAGAATAGTTTATTAGTCAGGGATCTATCTATCTATCTATCTATCTATCTATCTATCTATCTACCTATCTATCCATCTATCTATCTATCTATGGGCTTACAGGCAGTGGTCCAGTTAGTCTAACAATGGCTGTCTACCAACTGAAATTCCAAGAATCTAATAGTTGTTCAGTCCAGGAGGCTGGATGTCTCAACTGGTCTTCTGTATAAGACAGAATCTTGAAGAAGTAGGCTCTTATGCCAGTGAGTGAGTAGACTTAAGAGAGAGCTAGAGAAAGCAGGCAACAAGAGCCAGATTCTTTCTTCCATGTTCTTTATATAGGATGCCAGCAGAAGGTGGAGCCCAGATTAGAGGTGGATCTTCCCATCTCAAAGATATGGATTAGGAGTAGGTCTTCCCCCTTCAAATGATCTCAATAAGAAAAAAAAAATCCCTCACAGGTGTATCCAGTGATTTGGGTTTTTGCTAATTCCAGGTGTAGTCAGGTTGACAACTAAGAATAGCCATCACAAGTAGGATGAAAAAATGCAAGCTTGTCTCTCTCGTCACCCTGTCCATGTAGATCCCATGCAGACACTGAACCACTCCTAATTCAGTTGTCAGAAACCCTCTGCTATCTAACTAACAGGTCCTGGTGAGGTGTTTCTGCTTGGGGCCTTTCTAGGGATGTCCATACCTGACCCTGGGCTGGAATGATCTTTTAGCCCTCAGGAGGTCTTTGAGGCCAGATGAGGGTTTAAGCAATGTCATCTCTCCCCTTTCTCTTTCTTCTTTAGATGTTCAGGTGTGTGTGTGTGTGTGTGTGTGTGTGTGTGTGTGTGTGTGTGTGTGCTGAGCAATCTGCTATATGACAGTTGTACACACTGCAACTCATTCTATTGAAAGTTGTTATTCGTGGGAAATGACCTAGAGTTAAATCAGCAATAAGTTAACAAAATTCCACATTTTACTTTGGAACACTTGCTTAACATAACTGAGCACGACCCTTTAGGTATTGCTAGTTGGCTAGACAGAGAAATTTAGGAGTAGAAGGCATTGAGCCAGCCCCAACCATTCCTGCCGGCACTTGGAACTGCCCCATGAAGCCACCCGGTACTCCATGTTCCTAAATCCCAGCCTTTATGCTTCGAGATAGGGAACAAATTTCATTTTCTGTCCCCCATGGAGGAAATCTGAAATTCAGTTAGTGTGACCCATTTCTAACTAAATTTCTGTGACTTCTGTAATATCCTTGGAGTTTGAACAAAAATAATATCTTTCTTTTGATTGCATTCTTCAACTCAAAGCTACCTATTCGGTAGTTTTGATATCTTTCTGTCTGGTTTAATTGCACATCTATGGCATTATTTGCCTATGTTGGAAAAGATTTGTAGAGGGACAGATGAGAGACAGGGACAACACAAACTGAGCAGACTGGGAGGGGCAAGGGCACTAACACATGGATCAGCAGCCCCATGTTTATCAGTAAATTTAGGGGGACTTTTGGTGAGACATTAAGCATAGTCTCCTACCCATTTTGTAGATGGGAAAGTTGGGGTGAGCTCTGTTTTTATAGATGCCATACTCAGTTTCTATTTGTACTGCCTCTCATTGGAGAAAGTGAAGGGAGAGGGCTCTAGAAATTGGAGTAGGTGAGCTGGAGGTGACAGCAGAAGACGGCTGGCATCAGATCCTTAGGGATGGAGCTAGACAGTTGCTGGCCAACTGCCAGTACAGCTGTTGGAAGCAACAGCACCCTTCCACTTGTCTGAGCTCAATCCCCTGGGATGCTGTGCCAAAGCCAATCCCTGCTGGGAGCCTCCCTCTGTCAGAGCAGTTTGCTTTCTTCTGGGACCGCTGCACTGTCCCACTCCTGCTGAGGACACCACTGCTCAGTGGCCTCTGTGCTGGGTCAGTGCACAACCCAGAATGATCCCTGGTGACACTGGGAAAGGACATCTGACCCATGCTAGTTAGGGGTCAGTGCACTCTCTGGCGAAACGCAGGCTATCTGAACAATGTGAGCAGGCCTTGCTGGAAAGTGCTGACAGTCATGGGCCCTGGCAGAGCAGACCCCTCACATGGGAAGATAGATAGACATCTCTCATTAGCTCGGCTCTCACAGCTCCCACACAGCAGCCCGTGAGTCTGAATGGGCACATGGAAATCCAGGTCATCCAAAGCCAATCATGCAAAGTCTACAGGTCATTTTCTCAAGGAAAGGGTTTGACTAGCTAAGGAAGGGTGTGTACCAGGGGAGGGCAAGAAAACGCCAGGGCTTTTTGGGTTCTCTTACTTCCTGCTTCACAGTGTGTGTACATCTACCTCCCGACTCCTTCACATTGCTATTCTACTTATACTTCTGAGCAAATACATCATAGCAGTTTTCCCATTTTACTTGCAAATCCAGTTGAGTATCCTTTACCAACTTTCCCAGAACCAGCAATGTTTCATATTGCAGGGTTTTCTGGGTTTGTTTGTTTGTTTTGTCACCTTTAGATTTCTTGACTATTTGAAAATACATCACAGGTTGTCTTTCTGACAGGACCCAAGTCTAAAGGTGAAATTCATCTGTTTCTCATATATGTTTTATACACATAGCCCAATGTTAGCTTTTTTTAAAGGTTTATTTTTATACACATGAGTGTTTTGCCTGCATGTGTATCCCATGCCTGGCACCTGTCAAAGAGGCAAGGATAGAGCATTGAATCCCCTGCAAATGGAGTTACAGACTGTTAAGAGCCACTGTGGGTGCTGGGATGGAACCCTGGTGCTCTGCAAGACCAGTAAGTGCTCTTAACCAATAAGCCAACTCTCCAGTCTCCTATGGTAGTTCTATAATATTTTAAATAATTTTGTGAATGAATTCAAGTTTCATTTTATGGAATTTTCCCCTGTGACGTCACATTGATGTTCAAATACTTTCTTGGAGCCTTTCATTTTGAATTAGAATTTTTTTCTCTCTCTCCTTCCCTCCCCCTCTTGCTCCCCATTGTTTCTTTAATATTTTGGGACAGAGTCTCTCTGTGTAGACCAGGCCTGTCCAGAACTTGCAGTGATCCCCGGTGCCTCTGTTTCCTAGGTGCTGGGGTTACTGGTGGGCACACCAGGCTAAGCTGCTTCTCATGCTTGTAGGAGATCACTGGGCTCAGACTATGAAACAGGATGAAGCTGGGAGCTCAGCCACAAGGATTCTTTCCCTGAAGTATGATGCACAGATATCATACATGAAGGAATTCATAAACCTTCCCAGGATATACAACAGGATAAACAACTAGAGAAAAGGGATTCTACCTTGAATGACAAACTAAGGAAGCCAGGCTTAGCTGGGTGTAAAGAGAGAGGAAGAAGATGATGGAGAGGAGAATGAGGGTCACTGTGGAAAAGCCCTGGTTCTAAGCACAGTGACTAGTCTTGGACACAGCCTGGGAGACTTACCAAGAAAAATGATAGAGGGTAGATGGCAGGTAAGTAGCAGAGGTGTAGGTTTAAACAGGATGTAGTTGGGGGACCCCTAACACCACACTGAAGGAAGGGAGGAAGTGACTGGTTCTGATATTGACATTGAGTGATGCCAGGTCAAACAAGGATTCATTCTGGTTCCCCTCCACTGCCCCCCCCCTTTGGCTGTCTTTTGATGCTTCTAAGCAATAATAAATCACTTTTAAAAAGCCTTCTATGACCAACTTTTCCTTTTAAGGTACATTGACATAAACAAATCGATTGATGACCAGAAAATGAAAACTTCAACTTCATAATTTTTTTTTTCATCCCAGTAGCCACAGCAATTGCTGACAGGTCCCTGGACTTCATAAAAGAACCTGTTATGTGAGTTACTCATTTTTAAGTGCTGCAGCTAGGCACCCCCATCTTTCAGAGATGTGATGCACCCACCCTCTTGACATCTCTTGACTATTTGGCCGCATAGACTCCCCCTTGACAGACACAAGGCACCTTGTTTGCATGATTAGCTGGCCTATGAAGGAACTGACTTGCCCTTTTCTTTAGCAGTGCTGAGGGGTGGAGCATGAGCCCTGTGTATGTGAGACAAGTTCTCTGTCACTGTGCTACCTCCAAAAGAGTTGACTTCTAAACAGGAGACACCCCACGCACTTACTCTGCATCTGTTGGGACTCAACAGGCTCTCCTGCTCATGTCAAAGGAAATGAGAATCTGAGTCCCAGGCTGGGAATGTAATTCTGCCCTGTTTTCCTAGCAGGCATCAGGTGTGAAGCCCCATGTTTGCTTTTTAGCATTAGGTAAGAAGCCGGTATATTAGTGTACATCTGTAATTCCAGAACTCTTGGGTAGAGGCAAAATGATCAGAAGCTCAAGGCAAAAAGGATAGAGTATCTGAAGGTCTGAATAGCTACAACTTCCCTTTCAGTTGTGAGAAGTTTTTGTTTGTTTGTTTGTTTGTTTTAGAATAGCCTGACCTCTGCCGTATTCAGAAAATGGCATATGGATAAGCATGGTGGAAATGAGTATTAATGTATCTTGCATGTATGTTTCTTTTCTTCATGGTGGTCTTTCCTCCTGAGAGGAAGCCCACCTCAATGTGCACATCATTTTAAACGACATCTACAAGGTCCTCTCAAAGCTTAGTAAAAATGACAAGCAGCCATGAAAATATGAGTGGTGTAGGTCACGTGCCAGCACTTGGATCACAGTTTCCCTTGTACCAATGCAAGCACCAGGGGATGAGTGAATCCTCTACACCCTAGGATCAACACAAGCCACAAAGTATGTGCTCTCAACCTTGGAGTCCTCAGAAGGACTCTACAGAGAATCCAGGAACCCTGCATCCTCGACTTGGAAGGCCCCTTGCCATTCTTTGGTACCAAAAGCAACATCTAGGCCCTGCTCGATGCTACAAGAAACCTGCCATTCTTTCCTCAGCTGAAATAGGACATCTCCTCCATCCCTCCCCATCCTCAGGCCTGTCAACACGCACTGTGATAACAGCACGAAGGCCACAGGTGAATTGCCTTGTTGCCTGTTGGATGACAGCTGCTGTTAGATCCCCAGACTTCTGCCAGCAACTCTGCTCTTGAAGACTGGAGGATGGTGACATAGAATATCCCTATCTGGGTAAAACTTTGACCTCCCAGGTAAACTGTTTTCTGGTCTGTGGAGCCATATATGGGGGTTGTACTGGGAGGGATTTTATAGACACGTATGTGTATGGAATAAAATAGAGACATAAAGCAGTTGCTATCAATGTGAGGGGAAGGTGCTATCTGTTGAGATGTTCAGATAATTCAAGCCAAATTGCATATGTGGTGAGGGAAGGGCACCCTGGGACCGGAAGGATAATTGCCGGAAGGATAATTTACTGCTTGACTTTGGATACATTGACACCGAGTGTACAGTATTTAGAGTATCTCATATCCTGCTAGATACAAGCCCGGCCTTTGTGAGCATACTTTATGTTAAGAAGCAGTGTCCAGAAGCCCCAACCCGAGCCTGTGCCATTGTTTGCAGCCCATTTTTGTGTCAACCAAGTCAGAGGAAATTTCGTTTGAAGAATAATGCACTATGTTGTTGGAGAAGGCATCCTCCCCGGTGTGGAGAAAGTGGAGATTTGGTGCCATTCAGGACCAGCTTTCTGAGATACGTCTCTGGGGGAGGGAAGAAGATTAAATGACAGAGTAACCCCTGCAAAACCCTTAGCTTTTGAATGCCTGTAGTGGTTGAGTTTGCCGAATGTTAGCATCCAGTTTGACCCTAAGAACTATCCTAAGTGGGAAACACTATTCAAATGAGAAAGTTTTTTTTTTTTTTTTTTTTTTTTTTTTCTGTAATGGATCTGAAGAGTGTCTCAGATACCACAGAAAAGGCTGTTGCCTCCTCTTGCTTGCTAAAAATAATCTTAGGTAGAATATTTTAGTAGAGGAAAGTGGTGCAGGCGTGACTTTTCAAAAAGGGAAAACAAATGCCCTGGGGTAAGTAAACCAAAGCTTTAACATTTCTCTATTTGTGTAATGACTTCTTTAGAAAGTGGTGGGGCTCACTGTTTTGTGGGTGGTGCAGTGGGGAAGATCCTGTGTGCAGTGTTGAGGAGATCATGTGTACAGTGTTGGGGTGATCATGTGTGCAGTATTGGGGAAGGCCATGTGTGCAGTGGCGGGAGATGATGTGTGCGGGTGGTGATGAGATTATCTGTGCATGTAACAGGGAGTTGATGCACACATGTAGTGGAAAGATGATGTGTGCACGTAGTAGGGAGATTATATATGCACTTGGTGGGGGATTACTGTATATTTGATGGGAAGATGATGTGGTAGGGAAATTGTGTGTACATGGTGAGGGGATGATGTGTGTGTGTGGTGAGGATATGATGGTGTGTGTGTGTGTGTGTGTGTGTGTGGTGAGAAAACAATTTGCACAGTGGTAGGCAGATTGTGTGCATACAGTGAGGAGATTGTGTGTACAGTGGTAGGGAGCTATGTAGGAACTCTGGGTATGTCATAGTTGCATGAAATTTTCCTGGGGAGATGCAGATAAATGTCTACTCGTTTCAGATAGGGCACCAATGACAGACCAGAGGAACAATTCTACCACAGTCCAACTTGGTGAGCCAGTGAGTTTATTTGGGCTTCCTTACAGAGGCTGGGTAACAAGTTACTGACAGAAGTGTGGGTCGCTCTAAAGTAGCCATGTCACTGTGAAAAGTCCCTGACCTTGGATTGGCGACTGCCCCCTAGCCGCATAGATTGTGTCTTTCCTTCTGCTAGCCTTCTCCCTTGATGTTTTCTACCACCTGAGACCACAGGCAGCTGTGGCAGAATTACACACAGATCAGAGGGAGCTGTGTAGGAAAGCATTGCTAGGACCTAAGATGAGGCTCTAATGACTCCATATCTGCTTCTTTATTGGGGAATGTCAACAAAACCTTCGAGTCTCTTGCAGGTGTCACAGCTGCTCTGTGAAGATGGCAATGGCTGAAGTGCATGGAGGACAGATTTCTACAACATTCATTCAGTCTTGCTATAACCCACATTGCTTTGTTTTTTACATATGTTAAAAGAAATTATAAAAGATTATATTTGGGGGGTGGGTTGGATTTTGAAAATGTCTCAATGTTCTTTCTATAGTTTGGAACTTCCAAGACCCATGTGTTGAAATCTTGGTCCCCAAAATGATGCAATTGAGCCCTGGGGTGAGGTCATAGGGACACTAGGATTGTGCTCTGATGAGGCCTCTAAGACTCCAGTCTATTCCTTTTCCTGTTTGGCTCCTGGCTATGAGGGGAGTTGCTCCTCCATACCTTCATACAATACATGCCCTTGTCACAGGCCCAAAGTTACAGGGTCATGGACCATGGACCAGAACCTCCCAAACCATTGGGCAAAACAGATACCTTGCCTCTACAGATTAATTTTCTCAGGGATTTTCATGTAGTGATAGATAGCTAAGCCAGTTTTCAGACCTTGTCTCCAAGTTCCTTGTCATTCCCAGCTCTTACACAAATTATTTTTCCTAAGTCCCGAAAAGGCAATAAGAATGCCTCCAGTGTCAGGTGACAATTGGCACCAAGGGTTCTTGAAAATAGAGGTGAAAAAAAGGCAACTAAAGCTAGGAATGCATTTGCCATATGCTACACTGAAGCAAATACATGCCTATGGCCTTATGGGTCTTCTGACCCCTTTAATACAGGGGATGTCCAGCAAAGCCCTCTGGATCATATTTTCAATGCAACCTCCTAATCTTTGAGTTTTTCCAAGGCACCTTTACTTTCAGTCTCTCTCCCTGGCCTGTCAGAATGTCATGCTGCTAAGTAGATCAACCATGTGGTCCAGGTGCTCAAATTCCTTCCTGGGGGAGACAAACAATATCTACCCCCTCTCCCAAGGTCCCAATGACAAACCAAGGCACAATGTCACCAAAGCTAACTCTGGACAGCCAATGAGCTTCTTGGGCTTACTTACAGAGCCTAGGTGAGGGCTTACCTACAGGAGAAGGGTGGATGCTCTCTATCTAAGAGTCTTTATCCATCAGGAATGAGGGTTTTTTTCATAGTTATAGATGGAGTCTACCTCCCAGTTTTTCCTGGCTCCTCCTTAGTTATAATACAACTAAGGCATCATTACATACAATGGGAGTTATGGAGAGATTGGATACTTGATTGAGGGTCCTGTGACCCCCCCCAGCCCTCCACAAGGAGATGCAAACTGTAAGCCTAGTTAGAAAGATCCTTTTGCAAGAGGGTGAAGTTGAACTCTTAACGTTAAAGACAGCAATTGTTTATCTAGGAGGATAGTTATGAATAACAGGCCCCCAGGCCACTTGTCTTCTGCAAGCAGCTACTACTTTGGCTTTTAGGAGCATAGGCAAGTCTTGGTCTAGCTTCAGAAAAATCTAACTATTCCTTCCAAAGTAGGTTCAGCCGAAATTTCCCTCTGAATACCTTCAATATGGCTGAGAATTTATCAAGACTTTCTGGAGAACTCTAAAACAATGGGAGGGGATAGAAATCCAGAAAAGGACTCCAATCCACCAGTAATGAGCTAGTCATGGCTGTCAATATCAAATTTACTGTCCTGTGTAAAAGCCCAATCCCACTGGGGCAGCTTGACATCAGGCTTGCTGAGGGGTAGAGCTGGCTCTCCTGAATTCCTGTTACCTGTTACAAACACCACAGCTTCTGCAAAGAGACCTCCAATAGTATACAGAGGAGGGAGGGCCATAGCAACCAGGAGAGGCTTGGGTGAGGCCAGGCCCAGGAGACTCACACACAGACTTTCATTCCCTTAATTGGTTGAGTCTCTAACTCTCTGTCCCTCTATGTCTGTAGGTTCCTTTGTGGAGAGAGCTTGGGAAATCCTCTCTGTTCTTCTTTCACAGGCTAGGCTGACCCTTTTAAAATTTCTTTGTTCTTTACTTTCCTTGAACAATGGACACCTCATTAAATATTTCTTTGATTCTTTTTTTGATTGCAATTCTATACTGCAAGCTTTGGCGTGGAGAATCTGTCTTTTGCTCTCTCAACCATGTTGTCAATGTGCAATGAAAGTTGAGTAATTGGACAACTGATCTAATAAAAAGAGACATTCTTCCCTGATTTTTAAATCAAGCCTTTAAATTAAAAGAAGCATCTGGTTGGAAATTTTAAGGGAATGATTTGGTTTAGCTTCAGAAAAACAGCCTTAAACATCATCCTCTCTATATGATATCTTGCTATCTTGGGAAATGAAAGAAGATAATTTCTTGCCTTTAGGCCATGAAAACTTTCTTGCTCTGAGTCATTGGCCAGATTACTCTTCTCTGACCATGGTAGCAATGATGATTATCAATTAGTCTCCAGAAAGGAGTCCCGAGTCCACCTTGGCTGTAAGAGCAACATAATGAATAGTGAGCAAGCAGGACCTTGCACCAAAAGGCTTCACCTGCCCAAATGGCTTTGTCTCATAGCAGCTTGTTTGAGTTTCTGCCCTTCTGGCTTGAAGGAAATGCAATTAGAATCCCTTCTCTGGCAAAACAGCGAACTGAACTGGTGAGTATTACAGCAATAGCTGTTCACTTGATAGAGAGGGCCTTGAGATGCATGCCTGCATGTGTCCATATGTGCCCTTAGCTAATTTCCTTTTTGATTCATGGACATTAGAGCCAGAAAGAACTTGGAAACCAACAAAGACAATATGTTGCTGGATTAGAGGTCAAAGTCTAGGTTTTTTAAGGGACAGATCATATTCAACAAAGGGAAAGGCTTAGAAAAACCAAGGATACCAGGCCTGGGAAACCAGCCATGACAAAGGGGAGGGTCCAGCATTGGGTGATGTCACTGAGCTATCTCTGTGGCTTAGCATTTCTTTTCTTTCTAATCCTTCACCCCTGTCTTCCAGACCAGTCTATCAGGGACATATGGGAAGTCTAGAAGAATTTTCCAAGGCAGAAAACCAAATGGCAGACATCACTAAAGAAAGCCCCCAGTCGGGTCTTTTAGCTCTACAATGTTGGAAACTCCACTGAAGAATCATGGGAACAACGCCCCCCCCCACACACACACACAGGCACACAAATATACACAGATTCCCTGGGGCTGAAATTCAGAATTCAAAACCACACAGTAACAACTTAAGAGAAGCAGCAGGAAATTTTCCCCATTCCCTGGAATCTCCAGTTCTTTGCCTGATTCTCACTCTCCATCCTTTTCATGTTCTCTCCCAGCACTTAGAAAAGAGAAGCTGAGACAGGAAGTATCCAGAAACACACCTGGGAGTGCTTGCCCTGACATCCCTTGGTGACAGAGAGTCATGGGGACATGGGAGCTAAATAAACCCCCTCCTTTCTGAGTTGCTTTAGGTCAGAATGTTCTATCACAGAAATAGAAAGCAAATTAGTGAGGTCCCAATCAATTAAAAATTTCTCCAAGAATCTGAGGCAGGAAGAAGGGATAGGCTGATGTCTGCCTGGTGGCAGCCAGAGAAGGAATTTATCTCCTGGGAAAAGATTTCATGCAGTTCTGGTGACCTGTTAGATTTCCTTGCAGAAGAAATTGGAGCTTAGACAAGCTGTTTCAAAAATGGGCCAGGCCACACTTTGTCCAGGACTGCTTAGTTACACACTCCTCTTGCCACCCCCAGCTCTAAACCTAAGCTTCATGGCAGGACCCTGAAGGTAGACTTGAGGTAGTCACTGATTCCGGTTACATTGTTCTTCTCCAGTGTGGCCCCATTGAATAAATGTCCTTTCTTTGCTAGAGCCCAAGGCTCTGACCCTAACCATTCCAGTGGCAGTTTGGAGTTTCTTGGTTCGGCAAGGGCCTTGAGTACAAATGTGCCCCTCCACTGGTGAGTCAGCCTGTTCATTTCCGACGCCATCTAGGCTGAGCAGGCAAAGTAAACAGCTAGCAATGCATTTTCACATCCAAGCACAGACACAGGAAAAGAACCACAATGTAACGCTTAATGCTTGCTTGTAAATGCCTGCATGAAAAGCTGCTGTCCAAGTATGTGAGACCCAAGGAAGGCAATCAATGATGCTGAAATCCAGCTGCTGGTGGCTGGGGTTATGACGCAGTCAGATGGATGACTGAGAAACTCGGAAACATCTCTCGAGTGATCAGGGGGCCCACAGGTGCAGTTCTGATGCTATCCCCTACTTAGGGGAACTCTTCTCTAAGGGGAGACTTCTCTTCTGGTGGTTAATGTTAGGAGAATCAATGTCAGGGGGAAAACAAACCAGTTGGTTTCCTTTGTATTTTAAGATTTCCTGTTGTTGGCATCCTTCCGTGAGGATAGCTTTATCTCCACACAGGGTCAGGAAGTTGATTGTGTCGATGGGGGAGCATCCTCCTGGCTGAGCCGAAGGGCCGCTCAGGCTTTTCCCAAAGTTGGCATCAGGGAGTTCATGAGCTAACAGCCTTGTTTGTAAGGTACTATTTGCCTTCTGCAAATAAGAAGATTAAACTTCCCCATAGCTCAGATCCACTTAGATGCATCTCTCTTCCTGCCTGGCCAGATGTGGGTGAGCTCTGCTATTCATGCCCTTGTAAGCAAATAAAATTTTTCTGTTTCGTTGCTAAGAGTAGAACAGAGGGTACTGGGAATGGCTGGGGATCTCGGGGCATACTGCAGCAGTGGACGGGTGGAATGAGGATATGACCAACATGTCTGCTTCAATTTGTTCTACCATTTCATTGGCTACATGATTTCAAAGAAGCGTTACTTTTATTATAATGGCTCTGAAAGACCCCATTAATGGCTCCCAAGCATACATGCCTCTATATGGATGGCATAGTAAGCCATTGACGGCCATAGATAGCTTGACCACCCTCAGAGTTTCTGACTCAATTCATCTGAGGTGGGGTTGTGTAAATTTCATTTTACTAAGAATCTAGGTATTATAGGTAGATAGAAAAAAAACTCCCGTCTGAGATCAGTGGATTGATATTAATGAGTTGGTTAATCTGGTGGTGGTGATCGTGTAGTCATTTAACCGTGGAGGGGAACTTGGCTTCATTGGAAGTTTAGTTCAGTTTCTGAGCAAATTTAGACACAAGGTCATCCCTTTGTTCCCACACTCAGCAATCCCCCTGCATGAGATATGAGTGGAGACACCCGAAGCTGAGTGGAGTGCAGCCCTCACCCTTCAGACATCCAGATCCTATAAGAAACATGCAGTTGTTTATATTATTGGTATTTTTAGTTCCCACATTTTCAAATAGGAATTGAACTCAGGAAGAAAGTAGAAAGTTTGAGAAAATGTGCTGTTCATGACCACTTCACAAAAGCGGACTGACTCCTGGTTACACGAGCTCAAAGGACGGGCCCTCTCTTATGAATTCAGCTGTTGAGAGCATAGGGCAAATGGGGCCAGCTTCTGGAGTTGGGCCAACCAATCAGAGGGCATGCTGGGTGGAAACAAGGATCAATGTAAAGTTCTGTGTTTGAGTTTGAAAAAAATCAATAATTCAAGTGCAGTTTATGTAAAGAAGATTGGGGTGGGGAGGCGTTGTACTTGGCTTCTATCCAATATCCATGTATAGAAAATCAACTTGAGTCCTTTCCTAGGGATGCATTTACAGCCTGTTTATATTGGAGGCTTAGCCAGGAAGTGGCACTGCTTTAAGTTAGATTTCTGTGGACTCTCCCTCCCTCCCCCCCCTCCCTCCCTCCCTCTCTCTCTCTCTCTCTCTCTCTCTCTCTCTCTCTCTCTGTGTGTGTCTCTGTCTCTGTCTCTGTCTCTCTCTCTCTCTCTGTGTGTGTGTGTGTGTGTGTGTGTGTGTGTTCTGTGTACACCATGGGATTAGTACATTTTTCTTTGCACATTTTTCTTGACACACTTCTCACAGCCATGCTTTGGTGTGGTATTTTCAAGGGGTGATCTGTGAACCAGCTTGTTACACCTAGTTAAGCTCGCTGCAAACACTGCTTTCTGTAAACCCACCATAGATCTCTACAGATGGGCTCCAGGATGTTGTGTTGAATACAAGAGCTCTAGACCCTCCAACTGTATACTAAGGAAAGGAAAAAGAAGATAAGAAAATATTGAGATTAGTCACAGGTGTGCCTCCAGTATCCTGTGGCTGTGCTGCATTTACTCAGGATTTTTTTTTTTTTTGTAATTTTTTTATTAGTTCAAATTAGGAGCAAGCTTCTTTCACATGTCAATCCCTTCTCCCTCTCCTTCCCCTCCCCCATCCCTCCCCCTCCCCCTGACCTATCCCCCACCCCATCCACCCTCCACTCCCCACCTGTGGGAAGGTATGAGTATACTGGGGGAGGGTATGGAGGCCAGAGGATAACCTCACATGCTGTTGATTTGTGTGTGTGTGTGTGTGTGTGTGTGTGTGTGTGTGTGTGTGTGTGTGTGACAGGGTTTCTCACTGGCCTGGAACACACCATTTAGGCTTGGCTTGTAGACAAGCCCAGGGATCCAGCTGTCTCTGGGATTACAAGTGCTGGGATTACAAGCCTGGGCCACAATGTTTGGTTTATTTATTTATTTATTTATTTATTTATTTACATATGGGGTCTGGGATTGAACTCAGGTCCTTATGCTTGCAAAGTAAGCTCTTTACTCACTGATATCTTCACAGCCCTTCCCTTTTTGATATTTCTAATTGATGATGTTACTCAGAGGTGTTCTCTCTCTCTCTCTCTCTCTCTCCTGCTCTCACCCCTCAAACACACACACACACACACACACACACACACACACACACACACGAGACACACAGAGAGAGAGAGAGAGAGAGAGTCAGAGAGAGACAGAGAGAGAGAGAGAGAGAGAGAGAGAGAGAGAGAGAGAGAGAAAGGAGGAGTGTGTTATAGTTATGGACTGAACATTTGTGTCTACCCTAAAACTGCACCTGTCCTCCAACGTGACTGTATTTGGTGACAGGGTCTTTGCTGAAGTAATAAAGGTTAAATGAAGTCATAAGGGAGACCTGTGATTGGATAACAGTAATGGCCTAATAAGTTATAGCAGAGTCCTGATTTCTCTGTCTTCATCCGTGAGGACACAGTGAGAAAGCAGATGTCTGCAGCAAAAAGCCTTCAGCAGAACAAACCACACTGGACTTCTAGCCCCCAGACATTGACGAAATAAATTTCTATTGCTTAAGCCTTATGTATACATATACATATATACTCCAGAAATAAAATAATTCAAAAAATCAGATTCAAGTTTCTGACAAAAGCAACAAGCAGTTACTAAAAGAAAATAACAACAGGAGAGGAAAAATATGGCTATTTCCAATAACATTATAGAATTCTGGGTTTAGAGGGTTTGGGCATGAATTCAGTTCTGCATATGCTAATGTGTCCATGGCACATTCATGAAGAAACAAATCCAACAGGAACATTAGAGTGTGGCTTCTGGCTATGAAATGCAGAGATGGAGAGAAGCAGCCAAAAACCTTTTGGTGAAGTCATAAGCTCTTCGATATGGCAGTGCCCCGGGCTGGGGAGATGGCTCAGTTGGTAGCCTGCTTGCCCTGCAAGCACTAGGACCCACGTTTGATCCTTAGAACCCATGGTGTGGAGGTGTTTATCTTTTTTTTCCCTTTTTAAATTTAAATGAGAAACAAGCTTGTTTTACATGTCAATCCCAGTTCCTACTCCCTCCCTGGTGATTATCTTTAATCTCTTCACTGGTGAGACAGATACAGACAGGTGCCTGGAAGTCAATCTAGTTTATCAGTGAGCTCCAGGACTGTGAAAGACCCTGTCACCCTGTCTAAAAAACAAAATAAAAAACCAACACAGGAACACACACACAGAGAGAGACAGACAGACAGAGAGAGAGAGAGAGAGAGAGAGAGAGAGAGAGAGAGAGTTTTTTCTCTGTGAGGATGTAGCTGTTGGTAGGTTTGCCCATGCTCCAGTGGACAGCCTCTACCTATGCACAGGAGAACAGTGCTAGTTGGACTCTGTGGGTTATTTACAAAATTAAGAAGAGGATGTGAGTTGGTATGGGGACATGCTGGGAGGCCCTGGGGGGATTGGGAGGGGTGGCCGTGATAAAAATGCATCATATACATGAAATTCTCAAATGATAAATCAAAATATTACAAAAAGTACACATGAAATCATTTTCTCCCCCTCAATTTTATTATGATTCTATAGGTCAAAACTGTATGTACTTACAAAAACAGAAGTGAAGCCTTGTGAAATGTAATTGGGTCTTAGTGGCTGTACCCTCATGGGTACATTGGCAATGTCTTGTGGAACAGGTCAGGACACATGGGAGTGGATTAGTTCTCACAAGGGTAGTTATAAAGTGAGGCCACTCTGCAGCCCTGTCCCTTGTGCATGTGGTCATTTCCCTTGGCCCTTCTCCATGATATTGTGACAAAACCAAGACTCTTTGCCAGGATATCAGCACCATGCTTTTTGGACTCTGCAGCCACTAGAATCATGAACCAAGTAAACTACCTTTCTCTATAAGTTGCTAAATCTCGGGCATTTTGCTATAACAATACAAAATGGACAAAGATAAATAAATGGTGTTGAAAACTATTAAAAAAGGCAATGAAAAAAATAAATGCCTGGATGGATGAATTAATGAAGCCCTGCAAGATTGAGTGAGAAGCCAGGAAGGCCAGGACACACTGTTAGGAGTATCATGTGGCTACACAAAATCTCAAGCCCTTGAAGTCGCTTATGACAGGTTAACAGCTGGAGGTCAGTCTTTAAGATGGCCACTTGCTTAGAGTAGCCAGTGTAGCCTCCCTCTGGCTCTGGGGAATTTCTGGGACACAGCAGAGTTTTCTGGCATGGGATCCTCTGTTTCCTGGCTACAGTTGGGTTCTGGGCCATCTTTTGTTTCATTCAGTTTCAAATGAGAGGATCTTTTGGATGCTGGCTCTGGGCTGGGAAATGGAAACTATTTGTGCTGCCATGAGGGAAGCTTTCTGCATCTGGCAAGGGACTCCAGGCTGGAACCAGCAAAGAGAGACTGTTAGGAAATCATCAAGCAGCCTGCACTCTTGGTGTGCTCTCATTGTTAGTATTCCAGTTCTGGGAGGATGTCTAAAGCTTTTCCTGGTGTATCGCCTTGGAGATAGAGAAAAGAAAAAAAAAATAATAAAGGAAGGTCCACAGCACTTCATACAGCCAAGCTCCTCACTACAAGCATCCCAGGAAGTAGGTCTGTGTATGTTTCTGTGAACAACTCAAGATGGTGTGAGTGATAAACATGGCGTGTTGGGACCCTTTTTCCATTCCCTCATTGCTCTTCTGGCTCAGGCTTGCAACATCAGACAAAGTCCACTCTGTCCCTTAGAAGTGCCTGCTGTACTTTCGAGGGTTTTCCCCCTACCCCCACCCCCAAAGGAGCCTACTTGAGGGTTATTTAGCTTGTTTCTTCAGAGAATGAAACAGTCACTGTTTTGCTGGCATTTGGTATGATGAAGGGCATATCTATTTGATCCTTAGTTTTTACACATGCTGAAGAAGTAGAAAGGGGTGTATTTTAAGAACACACAGCCCCCTCTCCCTCTTCAGCTTCCCAGAACAACATTAAGCCCAGCCTAAAGCAACTGAACTAGGACACCTTTTCAAAGGATAGGCATATATATTCCTCCTCTCCTGTCTCTCAGCCTCCTCTCTGTTGCCTTCAGTGAACTGTGATCTGATACGGCCTAAAGACTCCCAGGGACATGGTGTGGGCGGGCCCAGGAGGCAGCCTCCTGCATGCACAAATAGGGTTCATTATTTTGAAAGTCCCAGCTCCCACTGAATTTAAAACTGTTTGATGCTTATTACGCACAGTCCTTGAAATATTTGGAGAGGACCGGGTGTCTACATTTGCCAAATGGAATATCTTCAGATGTTCTCCACTGGGCATGATTACCAGAACACATTAAAGCAGATATGCGCCCTCCCTTTCTTCCTCCTTCCCACTCCTTTTTTTCCCCACAAATATTTCTGTATCTAAGTGCCAGAAATTGTGCTTGACACACTTCCCTTCCATTGTACAGCAAGAGGACTTGTCTATTAAAGGGAAATATAGAATTTATGCAGTGTTGTGAAGTCATGAAAGACTGTAGACCCTGGAGTTAAGGTTTTGTTCCTTTTCATTTGGTGCTGCGTTTAAGGGTGGCCTTGAACTTGCAAATCCTCCTGCCTCCCAAGGACTAGGCTCACAGGCATGGCCACCAAGCACATCCAATGTTGGTTCTCCAGTCCTTCTTGTCTCTGGAGTCCTTTCAATATTCCTAAACATGCTGAGCACCAGTTTCTTTAGTCGTGGTGGAGAATACAATGCATCTCTCTAGGGATGGTAGCAACGTGTGAGCCTGCCTGCCACGTCCCCTGGACTGAGCAGGAACTTAGCCATTGAACAGCTGGGCCTACCATGCAGTGCTATTAACCCAAATAAGAACACGGGATGGTCTTGGTCATCAGAGTGCATCAGCTGCTAATCAGCTATTGGAGAGCTTGTTCAACCAGCATGGTATCTATGTTTTTGCTGAAGTTATTGATAAAAACATTGATCAGGATGTGGCCTGGATAAGAGCCCTGCGACCTTATCCAAGGACACCAAGCCCTTGTATTCTTATTCTGTGATAAGCATTTTTTATGCTGGGGATATTGAGTTGGTTATAAATAGAATTGTACTCTTTTCTGGTGTATGACTTCTTCAGATGGAAGTTTGGAGAACTTTCATCATCTCCCCCCTGCTGAAATCCAGATATCTGTCTGCAGCGTCCCTCTGGTCCAGTCATTAGAGCCTCTGTCTCTTTCTGTCTTTCAGAATGAAAACCCTCTCATGAAGATGAACATGTTGCATTAATCTGCACTAAAATATTAGTGAGCCAGCAGATTCCTTTCTAACCAACTCAGGTGGGAGCAAGACTTGTTGGATCCTGGGAGAGGTAAAGAAGGGTTGTTAATTGAAATGTAAAAAGTACAACTGGGGCTAGAGAGATGGCTCAGAGGTTAAGAGTACTGACTGTTCTTCCAGAGGTTCTGAGTTCATTCCCAGCAACCACATGGTGGCTCACAACCAACTTTAATGAGGTTTGATGCCTTCTTCTGGCATGAAGGCATATATGCAGATGAATCACTGTATGCATACTAAATAAACCAATTAAGTGTACAACCCCTGCTGCATGGGAAATGAAAATTGGTCATGCAGACTTAGCAAACAAGTTGGAAGTGGATCTATGTGCAGAACCACATTTTGCACTGAGAACAGTTACACACCAGGATCCCTGCGTCGTGCTTGCTCTTTTCCCCCTTCTGTATGAGAAGCACCAGGATCAAAATATTCTAAATGTGCCTTTAATTCTAGCAAGCATCAAGTGTGGGATACAGGTCCTTCCTTATAGCAGATAATCAAGTTCAGGACAACTTAGCCATCCTTGCTAACAGTAAGATGTCAGCTGTCTTTTCTGGTCACTGTGTTAATTGCAGTAAGTCATAATCTCCCAACAACCCTGGGAAGACAGGGACATTTGCTTCTTGTCTTAGACACTGGAGGCTGGTAAATTTACTTGAAACCACACAGATATGCAGGGAACAGAACAAGGGCTAATTTAGTTCCTCACTCTACCGGGTGTGTTCAACATTTTGACATTACAACATTGTCATCTGCAATGTTCACACCTGAACCTTGCAATTGAGTCACAAAAGCAATCTCTCTCTCTCTCTCTCTCTCTCTCTCTCTCTCTCTCTCTCTCTCTCTCTCTCTCTCACACACACACACACACACACACACACACACACACACACACACACACCCTTTATGGTGTTTTAAATAAGTCTTTGATTTTGTGTTGACCTGCATTCATAGCTACCCCAGGCCACATGCAGCCCATGGGATTTGGATTAGACATACCTTCAAGCTTTTAACCTTTAAACAGATGATTCTTCCTAGTCTGTTTTTCAGTATTAGTTGCCAGTCATGTTGGTATTGAGGATTCTAAACTCGGCCTTGACACTGTGCCCTTTGGCCCCTTATGATTTGTAACCATGTGTTCTGGAGAAGCCCAGGACCCTTGGGATGTGTCCGCCTATGTGGCCTGGCCACAGTGCCTAGGACCAGGGTAATCTGGAGTGTACTCGGCTCACTTCAACCCAAGGTTCACACCCAAGGAGCCATCTGCTTTCTGGAATTCATACTGCTGGGAGCCCAGACTCTGGATTGTTTTGGAACTAGGCGGTGTTGTGTTGGAACAGCTTGACTGGGGGCTGAATCTCATTACTGACAGAATTGTGACCTTTCAGCAGAATACAGAAAATGCCATTAATATAACATGCAAAAATGATGTCAGTGCTGTTATATGGGAGGGAGAGAGATAGGCCATGTGGGATATTTATTTTAATGATATCACCATCAGTTGTTGTGTGGTTTGAATTAAATAGAAGTCTTTGAGTGTAAATTCCACCAATGGTTCTTCAAGAACATTCTCTTGTTTCGTCTGGTGTCGTTTAGCACTCATTTTGCTGTGCTTCCTGGCTGAATGGAGCCCTTGATGTGATTTTTTTCTTTTTGTTCTGATGTCCTAAACTCAGAAACAAGGGGGCCTTTATCTTCAATCTAATTGTATCCATATTGACCTAAGATACAAGCATTTTAGAATAAAGAGTAGGAGGGGATGTGGTGGTTCAAATTAGTGAGATAGGAAAGATGGAGCCTGCTATAGCTGACAATGCGGTCTGATCATATACTCACAATGTCTGTCTGTCTCTCTGTCTCTGTCTCTGTCTCTTCCTATCCTCAGGTTTCCCACTAAAACTTCATATTCAGTGAGTTGGTAGGTATACCATTCATCTCAGCTTTCTTCTGGTCCTGGACACTTTTATTATAGCCATGTCTTTTAAAACATCATGCCACTAACATTCTAAAATCATGTCTGTGTTCTGTGCCCTTTTCTTTGCCTGATCCTGCCCTACCCTGCAGTCCTCATCTGTGCCTGTCTACTATTTGCCTTCATCCTCTTCTCTGTCTTCCGACCAAGACCTTTCATCTGCTTGGAAGCCCCATCTAAATCATCGCCCAGTTGTCCATCCTTCATGTCTCCTGCTCAATTCAACTAAACTCAGCACAAATTGGATACCATTCTCTGTGGCCAGCTGGCTACAAGATGGCTCTCAATGTCCTGATGGTACTGCGGGCTGAAAACACCCTAGTTTTTCCTCTTCCTCTAAAAGCTAACTTCCTCCCCACCCACTGGAACCCGCCCCCACCACTTTTATACAATCTGAAGTTGAGTAAAAGATGTAGCATGACAAATAGACCATGAAAATACATAGTTACATGACCTTTTGACAAATTCCCAGAAGTGTGACTGCCAGGTTGGATCTGGAGCCCTTGAATTCTGAGAAGTTACTGAGTAGAGGCTCCACAATGCTCCCAGTTGCTGTTCTGCTCAAGCTGTGTCTCTAGAGAAGGTTTGCTAATGATGGCAATAATTAGTGGTAGTAGTAATAATAATAATAATAATAATAATAATAATAATAATAATAATAATAATAATAATGCAGCCCATTGTGGTGGTTTAACGTCTCCCATGGGTTCGTGGATTTGAACACTTGGTGGCCTGTTGGCAATGCTGTTTGGGGATATGGTGCAGCCTCTCAGGAGGAAGGACATCGTTGAAGCTTGGCCTTAAATTTGTAGCTTTGTGTCACTTACAGCTTGCTCTCTTTGATTCATGTTTATGGTTAAAGATGTGGTCGGCTCCTGCCACCACACCTCCTGCCACCACACCTCTCTCTTGCTGTCATGTCTCTGCTGTCCCACAATGGACACTTAGCCATCTGGAACCATAAGCCAAAACACACTTTCCCTTTTATAAGCTGCCTTTCTCATGATGTTTTATCACAGTGCCAGAAAAGTAACTGATCTGGCCACTTTTCATTTATAGCATATATGTAATTCTTACACATGCCACCTTATTTGAACTTGTTAACATGGGTGAGGGAACTGTCAACATAGAAGTTGTTATTATCTCTATGTTACATGTAAAGCAACAAATGTAGACTGAGGGCATTGTAGCAGAAACATATATAGTTAGTGGTAACAGGAATCTTGGCTCCCAGCACTATAGGCTGATAGGCCAAAGACACTCCTGGCTGTCAAGTCCCCATTCCCAGAGAGACAGCAGAGCATGCCATCGTATTCTTACCAGAGTCAGAACTGGACTACTTGCTCCATACAAATGACCCATAAGAGAAGAATTCATTAGACAGCTCCTCTGCAAAGGCCAAGGATGAGTTGCTGTAGGAGGTAGCAACCAGTCTGGGCAGAGCTCTGTATAAAGTTCTGGTGTGTGAGAGCCAATATAGGGTCCTGTGTTAGCCTTCTGTGGCTGCCAAAGCGAAGTGCCACAGACTACAATGGAGAGACCCTGGGGTGTTCAAATATCAGGAACTTTCCTCATAGTTCTTGTGGTTAGAAGTCAACACCATTGCTTTCTGCCTTCTCTTCCAGAAGGTCATTCCTATTCCTGTGTCTGTGTGCTCCTGTCCTTTTCTTATAGGGACCCAGTCATACTGTGTTAGTGCATACACTAATGACCTCATTTTAACTCAATTACCCTTTTAATGACCCTACCTCTGAACATGATCTCACAGAGAAGATTCTGGAGGCTATGACGTCAACCCATGAATTTTGACATGACACAACTCAGCCTGTAGCCCACTGTGGTGGTTTAATTGAAAATATTATTTAACTCTATTATATTGGCAAAAGAGAAGCAAAGGTACATGTAGATAAACCAGATTTATTCATCTTACTGCTGTGGAGTGCTTGGTCAGTGTTCAGCCCTAAGTTCAACCATTACCCATTACCCCATCACAGCCCATCAAGGCACCTCTATCCAGGAGCTGCCACCACTGATGATTCTACAGTGCCTGGAGAAGGAAGACAAGCCTAGTCCCCATCCTCCCAGGTGCTTAAAGTCATTTGGAAAACTTGCAGAAGTCCGGAGCACCTGGGTCTTGTAAAGATTCTGTGGGCGAAGTATCAGCATTCTGACGACTCCCGGATGAGTCTAATGTCACAGGTCTGAACGATACTAGCAAAAACACACTGGGAATTTCAGATCCTTAAATCTGGCTCTACAGTTGTTGTTTAGCAGCCTCTGAGTTATGAGCTGTATGTGCTCTAAAGGATGTACTTTAGAATTCAGGTTGGGGTAATGCCATTGCTCATTGCACAGACCTGACCTCTATGCATTCTGAAAGTCCGCCCGGTGTGATCTTGCTTCCCTTGTAATGTTTTTGAACCTCCTGCTCATGAGAAAAATTGTTTCCATAGAAACAAAGAGCATGTGCCCCACCATGGTTCGTTGATCAACCTGTCCACACTTTATCCTTTTCAATGACTAAAAAGAACATTCGAGACTGGCAGGACACACTTCCTGAGTGCTTACTTTTGAGTAGTCCTAGCCAAAAGAAGGGTCTGTGCTCTGAAATTTCATCCAAAAGCAGATCATTTTGTACCCAGAACAGTTTTTTCCCCCTAAAGAAATGGTTATAAATAATCATTTCACAAAAGCCCATTCAACCTGTAATGTAATTGAAGTATTTACACTATTCCTTACCACCGTGTCTTACAGGAAAGTACTTGCCAATGTCCAGACTACCCAAAGCAAACATTCCCATCATTGACTTTAGTGGGGATGGGGGTAGGGTGGGGTGAGGTAGGGGTTGGCCGGTAGAACTGAGACAGAAATTCCAAACCTGACAAACAAGTTCAAAGTTGGGACTGTGGACATCAGAATTAGTTTCTCTTGACCTTGTTAAATTGTTGTTGATATTTATTCTAAGTTATTTGCTAAGATGGATTTTTACTGTCAATTTAGCACACTGGCCCTCCACCTTCTAATGCTATGACCCTTTAATACAGTTCCTCATGTTGTGGTGACCCCTTCACCAACCATAAAACTATTTCATTGCTACTTCATTTCAATTTTGCTACTGTTATGAAGGGTAATGCAAATAATTGATATGTAAGATATCAGATATATGACCCCTGTGGGGGTCACAGCCTACAGGTTGAGAACTGCTGCTTTAGCGTTCTCTAATTCATGGGTTCTAATCTGTCACTTCAATTAGATGACAGTCCTTCCACACCTGTATTAAGTGCTTCCTCTGCTGTCTTCTTCAATTCATCATATCCTCTTAGGCTTACTAGGTCCCAACAGGACTCAGCATCAGGTTCTAAGACGTGGTGACCTCAAGCGACAGGGCTATGCTAAAGTTTACCAGCAGGGCCCAGAATAATGTGAGAGATGGAGGAAGCCCAGGTGCTGGCTAAAACAAGGACAGATAAAGCTCCACTGGTCACGTCCTATCAATAGTTTAACTAGAGGAATAGAGGAGAAAAGAAGAAAACCATTTCCTTTGATCTCATAGGGAGTTAGAACAAAAATAGGAGGTGTTTGGAAATAGCTGCATTCATCACTGATTGTTCTCAAGGCTGAATGAAGAGAGATCATGGACAGGGGTCAGTGATGGTGCTCAAGATTCTAGAGTTGAAGAGAGAGCCTGTGCCTGCTCTGGAAGCTCCCTGAGGCTGCTATTTTATCTGGAACTCTCAGTGCAGTGGTTCTCAACCTGTGGATCGAGATCCCTTGGAGGTTGAAAGACCCTTTCACAGGGGTTGCCTAAGACCATCAGAAATATCAGATGTTTACATTGTGATTCATTACAGTAGCAAAATTACAGTAATGAAGTAGAAGATAATTTTATGGTTGGGGGTCACCACAGCATCAGGAAACATATTAAAGGGTTGCAGCATTAGGAAGGCTGAGAACCACTGTCTTAGTGGAATGAGTTGGGCTTTTCCCACTGACGTGACCCTGTTTTGGTGGCTTTGTTACTGATATAGCCAGTAAGTTTATTCAAAAGTCTTGAACTTCAAGTGCTATTTAGTTTCAAGAGATTAAAAACAATTGTTTTTGATGGCGTTCCATCTTGAGAAGATTATTTATTTATTTATTTATTTTTGCTATGGGGGAAAAGAACTCTAAACCATGAGTCAGAATACAGCTCCAACTCCAACAGAATTTATTAAAAAGACCAACTTGTAAAAACTTACTTCCTTTGTGTGAAGATTTGTTTTAAGATGTGCCATTGGCATAAGCAAAGCCAAATGGGGTTCCACAGCACTTTATGGGCCAAGGACAGACACATCTGCACTCATGTTGACAGTGAAACCGCGAAGCAGAGGATAAATAATGACCTTTCATAAAATGGTGCTGTTGTCAATTACATATCCATTTAGAGAAAGATACCATCCTGCCTTTTCTGGGACCAAGGAGATGGCTCAGTTGTTAAAGTGCTTGCTTTGTAAGCACAAGGATGTGACTTGAATCCTTAGGACCCACTTTCAAAAAAGTCAGGCATGGTGCCACATGCTTGCAATCCCAGTGCAGAAGTGGCAGGGACCAGAGACGGATCCTTGGGGCTAACAGTCCAAGCAATCTAGTCTACTTGATTATTTCCAGGCTCGTGAGAGACCTTGTTTCAAAATGGTGGATCGTGTCTGAAGAATGATATACGAGGTTGTCTTCTGGGCCCCACATGCATGTGTACACCCTTGTATGTACACCACCACCACCAGACATGAACATGTAAATGTGCAGCTACAAACATACAAACATATATACAGGGGCTGGAGAGATGGCTCAGAAGTTAAGAGCATCGACTGCTCTTTCAGAGGACCTGAGTTCAATTCCCAGCAACCACATGGTGGCTCACAACCACCTGAAATGAGAACTGGTGCCCTCTTCTTGTATGCAGGCATGCATGCAGATAACTGTATACATAATAAATAATAAATAAAATCTTTAAAAAACATACATACAACACACGAACGTGAAAACACACGCTAACACACATGAACATGCAGACACACAAATGTTCATATTTTCCCTTATCTCTCATCTCACTGAAACCAAACATTCCAGTTGGATTGAGTTTTAAATGTTAATCACTAAACAATAAAGCTTGCTAGAGTGATATAGAATAGCATCTTTGCGATGCCAAGGAAAAGACACCAAAACCAACAATTGCAAAAAAAAAAAAAAGAAGAGAATCTGCCAGAGGCCCAGCAAACACCAGTCAGAGCATAAGAGATGTAGCAACAATTTGAACTGAGAGGACAAAAAGGAATGGAGAGAATTTGAGAAGTTAAAGAAGCCTGGAGTAGGAGGCCGAAGGAAGAGGCTGCTGGAAGGAGGGAGTGGTCACAGCATTACACACTGCCAAGAACTCCAGCAATGTAAGACAGTCAAGTGTCCACTGGGTTTATGAGGGAGCAGATGCTGTGGAGAGCTGTTGGAGTGCCTGGAGCCAACTGTAGGGCAGACGGCCTGGATGAGGAACGCAGAGAAGTGAGGGAAGAACAGAGGTAATGCTGCTGCTAATATAAGTAGCTCATTGGTTTTTCAATGAGAAAGTATGTCTAATGCTGATGACAGGGGTGGAACGCGAGATACAGGAGAGAAGGAATGGAAGGGTGGCTGCCATAGCTGCCAAGAAGGCAGGGTTCATGGGAAGTATCTGAAGCATTGTGTGGAGGAGGAGCCTCAGTCAACCTGTGATCTTCTCTTTGGGTAACAGGAGTGTACAGGAAGGCATATTAATGAATGACTACTATATAGTCTTCAGAAGTTGAGTGTGTTCACTTTTCAGTAGATACATTCTAAGTTTTCTAGACATCATCATTAGCAATTAGTAGAACTAGCACCATGCTATTTCAAACTTTTTGTCTTGTTGTACTGGCTTGTTTTATCTCTAAACAGCCCACTGAGAAGCTGTTGGGTCATCTCTATTTCAAAAGTTAGGAAAGGGAACATGGAAATAGATTAGTGCACTTTCCCAAGGCTACATGGAGCCAAGATGTCCACCAGGTAAGTGTGAAGCCCACCCATCACCATGATGAAGGCTGTCTTTATCCACTGTGAAGAAGGGGATTCCTTTGTGGAGAATCCATGAAGATGGATTGTAATGAACAGCAGCATCCCTTCAGGGATGCAGAGGACTGCACACTGTTGGCAACAGCAAGAACTGAGAATGCTTAGGTCAGAAAAAACCAGGAATCGGATGACTCCAACAGCAAAGGACATTTAGTGCTACCTCTTAATGGTTATGCTGCCAATGATCTTCATACCCCACCCACAAGGAATGAATATGTTCTTTCTAAGACATACCCTTGGAGAAAGAACTTAGGATTCCAACTCCTAGAGTATTACTTGGAATGGGCAAGTGGTGGATATACAGAATGTAATAGAGCTATGGACAGCCAAGGTGAGCTAAGCCACAAGGAAGGGGTCAAATGAAACTGTACCTATTGACCAAACTATGCAACTTTAGTTTTATAGGAACACTGTGTTTCCCCTAAGAACTGCTGAACTGTCAGTGTTATTAATATCCCTTGGCCAGCACTCAGGGGTATCCTGCAATTCAAAAAAACATGACTCACACTTCCAGCCTCTCCAAGGTGGTCAGGGATACACAGCCTCCCGGTCTCCACAGTCTCCTGCACATGGATGCACACTCTGTACAAACTCCAGTTGACTGACTCTTTAATCAAATGACTAGAATCTCTCCCATGTACTGGCTAGATTTAAAAAAAAAATCCAAGCAAGATGGCTACAATCCAAGTCATTTTCATATTGAGAAAATGTTTGCTGAATCTTCACAGAGGGCAGATGGTACCAATCTTGTTTACAGGGCCAAGTGTTTGTATGATGTTAATCGAACTGAAGGTCACTGGAGACTCACAGAGTGGCAGGAGCTATTGAGCTTGTATGTGGTTAAGTGCTTATGAAGTCATACGGGAGAAATAAATCTATGCCATTAGTTACCAGTGTTGAAAAAACTACCAGACCAAGAAAGAGTTAAGTAGTCACTTATAAAATAGCCAACCCACTGACTGACCTGCTGGAACCAGGAAATCCAGCCAAATTGTAAACATTATTAGGAAGCATATTGGGCAAAACAGGAGGATTGTTATAGTCCATACTATTTCTTTAACACTTGTAATTTAACAGTAAGTTCTACTTATTACCTCCAGAAATGAGCAGAATGACCATGCAAACATTTCAAATCCACTGATTTCTGCAGAAATAGCAGTGCACCTAGGATGGGATAGGGATGGGGTGGGGTGTCCAAAGCAGAGAGCTTGAGCGGGGTTTCTTGAAGGAGGGTAGGAAAGGAAGAGAGCCATAGACAATTGGTAGGATTTGAGGCATGAAGCAGGAAGAATCCACGGAAGAGTGGAAAGAAGGGGTGGTCAGAACAGAAGCAGGAAACTCAGTTGAGGCCAGAGAATGAAAAGAGATTGCAGTGATCCGAGCCAAGGAAGGTTGTTCAGAACCCAAGGTGGGAACGCCATGTCCTGAGACATTTCAAGACCTATATGTGGGTGATTGGAAGGACAGGTGCATTGATGATACAGTGCTTTCATTTTATAACCTTAACTCTCTCTCTCTCTCTCTCTCTCTCTCTCTCTCTCACACACACACACACACACACACACACACACACACACACACACACACACACGCGCGTGCACGCGCGCGTGTGTGCCTTTCTACAAGGTATAACTTCTAGAGTTCCTTCTGGACTAGAAGGAACAAGTTTCTGTGCAAGTGTGGGAATTATGATGATGATATAAAATCTAAAATCCTGGGGCTGGAGAAATAGTCCAGAAGTTAATAGCAGGGGCTACATTCCACATAGCGGAATATTCCCTGAGCCAAGACACATGGGGGTGGGCCTAGGCCCTATCCCAAAGGATATGATAGACTCTGATGACACCCTATGAAAGGCCTCACCATCCGGGGGAGCAGTAAGGATATGTGATAGGTAGGGTTTTAGTTGGGGGTGGTGTAGGGACTTTTCTTTATGCTTTTGTTTGCCAACCAAAATAATACTAAAATAATGTGCCATTTCCTTTTAAGTCACGTATCTCGTGGCATAACTACCATGTATTATGTTTTAAAATTAGTTGTCAAAGGTCTCTGTCCTCATAGTTGATTTCTTCTCCACATTTCTATTTGTAAACATTTGTGTACAGTCAGACATCATAAGGAAACTATTCTTGTTCTTGGGATCTACTCATTTCTCCCCATGCAATTGTATTTAAGGGTCAGGAACTCTGTCCTGTCTTCTATCTGGGTGTAGCAGGTAATCTTAAGTTTTTTATTGAATCTTTCATAATAGAGTAAGAATAATATTTGATAGTCTTTTGTGTATGTGTTTGAATGTCTGTGATGGGTTTTGAACACCAACATGTATATGTGTGCACCGGGGTCCAGATAACAATCTTGGGTATCATACTTCAGGCACTGTCCAGTATTTTTTTAGTTAAGTTTCCTTATTGTCCTAGAACTTACCAAGTAAGTCAGGCTGGCTGTCAAGCAGGTCCTAGCGATTTGCTTGTCTCCATTTCCCCCACACTGGGATTACAAGCACATACCACTACATTCAACATTTTAAATATATAAATATATAGATTATAATTTTATATGTATTATTACACACAAGTGCAGGTACCCACAGAAGCCAGAAAAGGATGGCAGATCCCTTGGAACTGGAGTTGTGAGCCATTCAGCACGGTTGGTAGGAACTGAACTCAGCCTCTGCAAGAGCAGCAAGTGCTCCTAACTGCTGAGCTGTTTCTCCAGACCCTCACGTGTCATTTTTTAAAATGTAGTTTCTGGGGATAGAAGTGAGGTGCTCTTGCTTGCTGGGCAAGCACTTTTAGGCAAAAGCTATCACCCCAGCCTCTGATGGTCTCTTATTGTTATAAAAAGTATCTTTACTGTTTTTTTTTCCTTTCCTAAGAGGAAGGAAGGCTTTATCTATCTTCAGAATACCTATCATTTTTCAAATGGTGCTGCTATCATGTGTGGACATCAGTTTTCTAGTACCTTTCCCATTGAGAACTAGAGTTACTGCAGATCAGATTCTGGGAAAGAAAATGTGGGTGTCGGGATTGAAGGTGCATGCCACCAGCCCTGGCACAGCATCTCCCCTTTGGTTGGGGACCTCAGGGATATTGTGAGTACAAACTTTCTGTGCCCCATGGGGATGGTAAAGGATCTGCCCTGTATTTCAGTTCATAATGGGATTGATTGAGGTATAAGCAATCACAAAATTCCCTTGGCTTTCAATGACATATATTAGTTACACTCAAATGGCCTTACCTCTTACTCTAAATTATGGGTGTTTGAATTCCAGGGACTCTTCTATATTTGTAGCCTCCTCAGAGTCTGTGCATCAGGCCATGAGTAACCCACTGTCCCTCTTTGGAAATGAAAGTCACATTGCAGGAGGTGCTTGCTGTTCTCATGGAAGAAGAGGCACAGGGTCTTAGGGCCTCTTGCCAAGGTGTGGAGGAAGTAGAAGGCAAGTGCTATGAAGAGCTATGGAGTTCTTGGGCTGCACTGTCTGGGATGTTAGAGGCCGGTGCAGCAAAGGCTGGAGCAGGATACTGAGGACCACATTCAGAAGTTAGCCCTGACTTGAGACTATAGATAGATGGATCCTTACAAAGAAGGCACTATTGTGCAGAGGGAGGGGGAGGGAAGAAAATGTGAGCATGGGGTGGGGGGGTGTTTGCAACAAACACAGACTAGGATCTTGCTCCCAGTGAGAGACAAAGGCTTATTAGGGAGCAGAGAACACAGATGTCTTTAAATGTCAAGTATTTAAGCAGTACCTGACTAAGACTTGCCAGGTTGGCTTTCCAAATCCATGTCCTCTAAGATACACAAAGGGAGAAGGGGTAGCCTATCCTGATGGTGTCAGAATAAAGGCCACCCACTCCAACAAAGATAGACTTCCTTCCAGACACAAACCTAGACATTTTTTTCCACCATTGAGACATAATTGTTTGAAACTTTCAGCAAAACTTTGTTGAAACAACCAAGCACAAAGTTTGGGGAAGTTTATAATGATTATATTTAGCTTGATGATTCATGAAGGGGAAAATTTTTGAAGAAACACCCATCAAAGATAAGTTATGATGTCATCTTCTGATTTTCTGCTGTTTTCAATTACTACTCAATATAACCACTCCTAAGTATGTCTAATGAGTCCGAGAATGTTCTGACACTTATTCCTAGTGCCTAAATATCTTGGACCTCCATGCAATTTTATTCCCTAGGTACTCTCAGAAGGCTTCATGTGGTCAGTGTTTGACATAAGTCATAGAAGACTTGTATACCAATAAGTCTAGGGAAGCCTCATTTACTCTGAGTCTCTTGTTTCCATGGATCCAATTCTTTGGGTCAAATATTCCCTTGTTTTGTTTCTGTTGCTGTGATTTAAAAAAAACCCTACCAAAAGCAACTTAGAGGATAAGGATTTTTTTTTCTCACAATTCCAGGTTGGAGTCCAACATTGCACAGAGTCTCAGGAGCAGCTGGTCACAGCCATAGCTAAGAAGAGAGAATGAATTAACCCTCATATGCTTTGCATTCTGTTAGCTTTCTGTACTCTTACATAGTCCACAGCCTCAAACCAAAGAATGGAGCCATCTACTCACTTTCAGGCTGGCTCTTTCTATATTAATTACCTACAGATATACCCAAAGCCAACTTGATCTAGACTGTCCCTCATTCAGATTCTCTTATCAGCTCATTCTAGATTGTGTCCAGTTGACAGGTGAAAATAGTCACTATAAAGAGCAAGAGAATGTCAGCATTGGAAAGTATCTTTGTGTTATCAGGAAGATTTTTTCTCTTCCATCCTATAATTAGGTACCTAGAAACATTCCTAGTTCATAGCAGATCCTGGTTCCTAAAGACATGGGCAGGTTAATCTGATCGATACTAGGATATTAATTTTTTGATGAAAATATAAATCACTTAGATGCATCTATTTAAAATGAACATTCTTTCAATATCTCTTCATCACAATCATGTCTCTACCAAGAATGGTCTCTCTGAAATCTTAAACTCTACCAATGTCCCATCTCCATTCTGTCCATGGCCTCCAGCTGTCTCAGCATGGTCCTTCCTCAGCCTACCCTAGCTTTTACCTGCTCCATATTTTCAGCCCCGCTCACTTCTATTAGCCCAGCATTCCCTTCCTTGTCTAGCATCACACCCAGACCACAGTCACAGGATCAATCCCTCAAACTACATTTTTTCTCACAAGAACTCTCTAGGCCCCTGTCATTCTCCTGACCCTACCCAGCTCATCAAATCTCATTGTGTTTGTGCCAATCTGACACCACACCTCCAAAAGTCCTCTGGCTTGTTATTTGTCAGCCTCTTACCTCTTGACATGTGGATAGTAGTTTAAAGCTTAACTTCTCTTTACAGATCTCTTATCCAAACTCCATAATCTTCATCCTTGTCAAAAACTTATCCACGTTCATCAAGAAAACCATAGTCATTGGGTGTACATTGCATCAGCTTTCCAAAAATCACAGCAACAGACCTGATCACTCCCCTGCCACCCACCTGCCACCCACCTCCTACCCATCAGGCATATGAGATGAGGCGTTCTGGCCTAAGGGTCCCACCACCTACACTGTAAATCTCATTTCCCCACAAGTAGAGAGCTGGTAACATCTTCCTTGTATCTTTGTTCCCATATACACTCATCAGTAGGTTCATCTTCTTTTAAGCCTCTATATATGCACAACCACCTTCTGTCCTGAAAAGGTGCTGGTTGACCTGTTGTCCACATCTAGGATGGTTCTATCCCTCCATCCCTCTGGCTCTATCCCTCCGTCCCTCCATCAAGTTCATCAAAGAACTCTGTCAAGTTCTTTGAAAGACAGTTCCTTTTTGGAGCTTGTTCTCAAGGTCTTCTTACCTGTCTTCTCCTCAAGCAATCCAGCTTCTACCCTGTCTTGGCTACTTTTCCCAACACTGTGAGTAAATCTATGACAGAAGCAACTTAAGGGAGAAGGGGCTTATTTGGGCTCCTGTTTCTGGGGAAATGCCATGATGACAGGGAATGCATGGTGTTGGATGCTCACACCTGAGGTACCAGGAGTATGGGGCAGCTAGTCATAATGGACAGAAAACAGAAATCTTTTCCAGATGGAAGGGAAGGCTCTAACCTTGAAGGACCTTCCTGAAGTCACCTGCCCCTACCAGCTATGCCTGTCACCCCAGAATTTCCACATATAAGGAAACCAGTTAGGAACCAAGTGTTCAAACACACAAGCCTTTGTAGACATTCCCCATTCAAAGGTAAAGTAGCTCTATCACTTTACTGAAATTTCTTTGATGAAGGGCATCAATGATTTCCTAAACCAGGGGATACTTTTTAACTGTTCTCCCAGTTTCTCCACCACATTTCAGGCTAAAGACCACTGACTTCTTGGTCTTTGCTCTCCTGAGCCCCGTGACACTGCTTTGTTCATGGGTCATCTCTGAGAGTGTTTTCTTTGGGCCCCAAACTCCTGGGTTCCCCTACACTCCAATATAGGGGAAAGTCTCACCACCACATCTCTCCCAAACAGCCAAAGCTGTTGTTGGGTTCCTCCACCACTGGCTCCAAGGAACCCTGCCCATGATGTGATTCTCTGCCCACTTTCTGCAGTATGGGTCCCCTAGCGTGGTGGTCTTCATCTCTCCCAGACTTCAGCAGGAGCTTTCAGACTCCCACCCTGCCTCTTCTGTCTTAAGTCTTTCTCCATGAAATATGTGGCATGTTACAAAAAAAGGTGGCTAATTCTCAAGGGTCTCATCAGTGTGATCCAACTGATGAGTACCTTACAGTGCAGGGCAAGGTTTACCATAATCTATGGGTACTATGTTCTAGATTTGACCTCTCCTGCAGCCTCTTTTCTACTATATGGTTACCACATGCAGCTGCCTACAGGTTTGGCAGACTCCAATCCTGTTCTAGCCCAGGGCCTTTGCTCAGGTACCTACTTGGCTCTAGGGCTCATCTGGAATTCCCAAACAAGTAAGTAAATATTATTCTATTTCATTTTTGTAGCAGGTTCTTGCTATGTAGACTGGGTGGGCTTTGAGCCCATGACTACCTTTCGTCCCCAGTGTTAGGATTGCAGATATGTACTTCCACACCTCAGTCTTCTAGATTCTTTTTGATTTAGCTCATGTGTCTCCCTTCTCAGGTTGTGCCTAACTACCAGTTTGACCTTTAAACTCCATTTTTCTTTACCCTGCTGCAGCTTGATCTCCATTTCTAGAACTTAAGTTGCTTATGTTCACTCTTCAAAGCAGGCACGAAAAGCCTGTGTTTTCAATAGGCCTCCAACATGGAGAACTCCAGATCACTAGCCTTCCTAATGAGTAGTGCTCCACTCTGAGAATGAATACAACCAGATTCAAAAGTCATTTCTGTCCTGGCTCTTCTCCCTTATCATACTTTACTGCCCAATGAGAGTATTCATCATGAAACCAGAAGTGACTGGGGCCTGGGGTGTGTGTGGTCAAGGCTTGAACTAATTCATAGATACTGTTAATTGACTGAATCCTGACTATGTCAGGAATGCTCTAGGCCTGGGGTCTAGGAAACTGCAAGAACATGAGACTTCTTCCCAGGCCAGCTGGATGCATCTCACTATCCTTTCCTCTACACCCGATCATGTAATAAGATGACATCATCCTAAGTTGCACTTCATCTTGTGGGTTAAGAGAGGAGTGACCGAGGGAAATAGAGTCCCACTGGGAAGATATTACAGGTAAGGGGACAATATGTGTGTGTATATACAGGTGAGTAGTGGGAAGAGGAGAGAGACCAAGAGACAAACGGGAGGGACAGAGAAGACCTGTGTCAGAGGGAAGGAGGAACAAGGCGAGGTGTTTGATGAAGTGACAGAGTCAACTGTAGGTAGGGAATTGTTCAGAGCAGTAGTTGGAAGTGGAGATGGAGTGCTGAGTTTAGATATCTGAGCTGTAGAGGGTAGCTGAAGGGAAAAGTGAGGATTTCTATGAAGTAGTCTGGAATCTAGAGGTCAGGGGAAAGGTGTGGCCCATGGGGATTTGGAGGTCATCTTCAAACAACTTCTCTCTAAAGTCTGCTCAGGCTTTCACAGCACTAATCCCTAAGTTGAGTTGGAACAATAGAGATTCATTTGTTCTAGAGGCAGAAAGTTCAAGATCAAAGGGCCACATCATTGTGACCTTTCTTTCTCCTTGGCTCAAAGCTGGTACTTTTATCCGTGTTTACACGCCAACAGTGCTCTTCAAAAGACACCAGTCTGGTTGGGTTGAGTCCCCACACAGTGGGCCTCATTCTAATTGAATGACTTCAAATATATATATATATATATATATATATATATATATATATATATATATGACCTGTGTTCATGGACACCAGTAGAGGAATTAAATCCCATTACAGATGGTTGTGAACCACCATGTGGTTGCTGGGAATTGGACTCAGGCTCTGGAAGAGCAGCCAGTGCTCTTAACCACTAAGCCATTTCTCTAACCCCTGAGTGATTTTTTGAAGGCAGTATCTCCAGATACACATACCATTAGATCCAACCATAGCCTCATTTAATCTGAATTACTTCTTGCAATGCCCTGTCTCCAAATGTGGTTGTGCAGAAGATTAAGTCTTCAGCATGTGAATGGCAAGGGACACACAATTCAGTCTATAACAAATGGTCTCCTATGAAATGTCTACTATAAATGTAAAGTGAATACCGTACTTCCCTGAATTTCTACAAAGTACCAATTGACTGCTTGGCAGATCTGTTCATCTCCATAAGTTCTTCCTTGAATGTTCCCAAGGCTCCTTGGAGCTCCCTCTGTGTCCCATTAGCTCCTGCTTCCCGAGTTGACCTCCAGCTCAGGTTACAGTGAGTGCATCTTCCTCAAATTCTGCTCTTTACCTATTATTGTCATAAAATATCATAATGAGGGAGCATGGCAGCAGGCTGGCAGGTACTGGGGCTGGAGCAGTATCTGAGAACTCACATCTTGAGACACCAAGAGGCAGAGAGTGCTAACTGAGAATGGCATGAAACCTTAAAGCCCGCCCCAGTGAAAAACACCTTCTCTAGGAAGTCCATACCTCCTAATCCTTCCCAATCATTTCCACCAATTGAGGACCAAGTATTCAAACATATGAGCCTATGGGAAGGGAGGAGCATTTTCACTCAAGTTAACACATCACACTTCACTGATTTACTTAAAGGACATACACAGCTCCGATTTCAACTCCCACAAACTTGTCTACCAGGAGAGTTGAGTGTTCAATGAAAATACATGTCATACTTGTGTAACCTTGAACATGTTACGTAATAACATGCCTGTATATTGATCTCTTCATTGGGTAAAATAAGTATACTTTTTGTCTTTCCAATAAACTTCATGGAGGCCCACAAATGCATCCAAAAGTTGTCCTTGAAGCTGAAAGTCCTCCTAGAGATCAGTGTGACCAGGTGGAAGATGAAAAAAGAAGGACAAAGGCAAGGAGAAACTCTTAGATGTAATGGGAATGCGCAAAAAAGGAGCAGTGCTGTCTGGACCAGCACACCTTGCCCAGGTAGCCTTCAAGATGATAGAAAGGAAAGGGAGAGTATCCTGAAAAGAGCATCCCAGAGGATGTCAGGAGACACTCTGATACACTCATTGAGTATTACAGCAGTCCCCAAATCAGCTGGACAGAGTGACCTCATGCCTCAGCTATGGAGCAGCATCTGGGGGAAGTAAGAAGCAAAGTCTGGTGACCTTCTGATACCTCTGATATTTTCTACAAATAATCTGCACACGCTGTAGTATCTTTTACCAAGACTGTGTCATTAAAACTTGTGTTCCCTCATTCTGGAACTTGATTATACCTTATTTACCTGTTTAAAATACAAGTCCTCTCTATTCAACCACCTCAATTCCATCACAAATTACTTCCAAGAAAATGAGTCATATTAACATAAAATACTAAGCTAATGTAACATTTATATGCTCTGTGTATGTGTATATGTATGTATCTGACCAAGAGTATGTGATATGAGCAACACATACAGAAAAATATATAGAAAAAGATCACAGAACAGTAGCGGTATGCAAATAGTCCTTGAAAGGTGCATGACTTTAATCCCAGCACTTTGGAGGTAGAGGCAGACAGATCTCTGTGAGTTCAAGGCCAACATGGTCTCCAAAACAAGTTTAAGAATCCAAGAACAGCCATGACTATTACATGGAGAAACTCTGTCTTGAAAAACCAAAAACAAAGGAAAGAAAAAGGAAAAAAGAAAAAGAAAAAAGGAAGAAAGAAAGAAAGGAAGAAAGAAAGGAGGAAAGAAAGAAAATCATGGCTTCAAAGTGTTAGTTAACCTAATCTGCTGTAGCCATTTATCTGGCTTTATCTAGATTTGGGGCTTAGAAAACTTAACTACGTAAGAGGATAGTTTTATCATAGAATACCTCACAACCATTCATTTCTTGAGAGATTCCTGGATGTCAGTCAACAATTGCTTGCAAGATTTCTCAAGTATAGAGAGTAAAGGAGCTTCTATCTTACCTAGCTCAGTAAGAATATTAACCTTGTAAGTAGACTATTTGAGAAAGAGACTGGTGTGTGTGTGGGGGAAGCATGAGTTAATAACAAAGGGTATGAATATGCTCCAAGTTCATTATATTCCTGTATGAAAATGTCACAATGAAGCCCATCACTTTGCACAATTTAAATATTCTAATCAGAAGGGAAAATGAGAAATATATCTATATTAAAAATAATTAATACTTTGTTAGTTCCCAAGTGGCTTGATTTAGTTTATATATTTATGTAGACATTTCTTTTCTTTTTCATTTTTATTTGAATTAGAAACGGGATTGTTTTACCTAACAATCCCAGTTCCCTTCTCCCTCCCATCCTTCCCTACCACCACCCCCCCCCCCCCCCCGCCCCACTAAAACCCTACCTATCACATATCCTTTCTGCTCTCCCTGGATGGTGAGGCCTTCCATAGGGTGTTATCAGAGTCTATCATATCCTTTGGGATAGGGCCTAGGACCAGCCCCATGTGTCTTGGCTCAGGGAATATTCCTCTATGTGGAGTGGGCTCCCAAAGTCCACACCTATGCTAGGGATAAATACTAAACTTTATGTAGACCTTTTACATTTAGTGTTATAAACACATTTACTTACCAAATTTTCTTGCTTTTATGGGTTTTGGCTTTGGTTATATTTGTTTGTGGTGGTGTGGATCAAACCTGAGTTAAATCCCAAGCCCTATTGCATCAAGCCTTTTAACTTAATATATGTGGAAATTGCTCCATTGCGATGTTCAGTTGCCTCCATTTTTACAGCCATATAGCACTGCTGTATTTTGCAAATGTTTTATTTTAGTCAGTTTCTAGTTAATAGGACTTAGTAATTTTTCATTTATTATTATTATTACAGGTGGATTTTCAGTGGATAACCTCACACAAATGTCCTTTATATTTTTCATGAGTATGATTTAAAATACTTAGAACTTAAAGCTTCTGAGGTTGTGTGCCTACCATATCAGGGATATGAAAAAGATTCAGATTATAATGTTCAGTGCCAAATATTTACTAACAAAAGGAATAAAAGATGACATTCACAGTCGTATTCTGCAGGAGTTCTCTTCATTGTCCCTAACCCTTTAGAAAGTCTTAATAAGTCGACATCATTTATGAACAAAGCAGTAGAAGCAGGTCCTGGCCAGGGACTCTGAAGTCAGTACCTCCTTCTCCTTGAATGGTTTGTTCCCCTTGTACCCATCACAGGTGAGGCGCTGTGGGGTCACTGCAAGGACAGTGGGTTTGTGTGGGTTAGCACAGCCACTCTTATATAACCTGTGGTTGTGTGGTACCGTAACAGAGAAATAACTTGTTCCTAAACAAGCAAACTGGCTTGCCCAGAGGCAGGTCACTCTGAGCACATGAGGTTAGGGTGTGAGAGGTGAAGCTGGAGATATTAAAGCCTTGGGATGCTGGGTTTCAGCAAGACTTCCCATTAGCAATCATCACCACCCAAGCACTCCCTGTGCCCAGGAATGGGTACCCCTTTGCCTTTTCTTGGTGACTTCTGCTAAGACCAACTCCTTTCAGTCTAGTAGAGTGAGTGCTACCCTTTCTTTCCCCCATCAAACATCAAGTCCAGTTGTTTTCCCAAGCCACCTGTCAAGTTCCACAGTGCTGGAACTATAGAAACAATTATACTAACAACCAGAGGGTAAATGGTGCTTTTCTTCAGACAGATGAGTCCATTGTAGAAACAAGACAGGCTTAATGAATCTCATAGAGTAGCATTACTTAATTGCATATTCTTCCAAATCAAAGTGTTTCTAAAATTTTACCCACAAGCTGAGCGCATGGGCTTGGGGAGAAATTTTGTGCCAAGCTTTCATTTCTTATTCTATCCAGCTCTAACCTGCCTTCATGAGGTCATGCCATTTTGAAGAAAGCTGGTGGTTGCTCACTGCTAAGCCATGGACAGCTCCCTCCTGATTCATCCTTGTGCTAAGCTTTGGAAAGTGAGAAAATGAGATCCTGGGTGAAAGGTGTTAATTCAGGAGCATAGTTAGGAATAAAGAAGTCCAGGAGGGAAATAGCTACCTTTATAATGCTAATTACGGTTAATAGTTGAAAGGCTATAAAAGCAGAGCAAGCTGGGAGACAGCCTGCAAAGTAAAATCAAGTTATTCATTGACTTTGCGGTAGGTGGGGCTTTTTCTTTTTTTGGAATCTCCCCCAGAAGGCCTTGAGCTAAGATTTATTTATGTATTTGTTTGTTTATAGTCCCCCTCCCCCGCCCCAATAGGATCTCAAATTGCCCAGGCTGGCCTAAACTCCCTGTGTGGCCAAGTCTTGCCTTGAACTCCTGTTATTCCTGCCTTCACCTCCCAAATGCTTGGATTACAAGGGTGAATCACTGGCCTCACCTCCTGAGCTCAGATTTGAAAACAAGGCTTCCCGAACCGCACACTGCAGCTCTTTCCAACTCCCTCTTTGCAAAGCTAGCATGGCTTAAGTCATGCTTCTGGGATTGGCAAGGAAATTCCTTTTCTTCTAACTGTAGGATGATTTCAACTAACCTTGGAGCCAGGTAGTTCGCCTGAATCCGAGAATGTCACCAAGAAGACATGTTTGGGTACCTGAGATCAGCAGTTCCTGGTGCCAAACCTGAATGCTCCAGTAAATGTCACCATCTTGAGAAAATCTGTGTTTTGAATGACTTAGTGATCTTTTTTTTTTTCTTCCAAAAGGGCTCAGGGGAAAGAAAACATTATAGGAGAATTGGACTATTAAGGCTTCTACTGGAAATTACTTAGTAAGTATGTCCAAAGCCAAGCAGACAATGTTGGCTTCCTGGCTTTATCTTGAGTATTGTCAAAATTTGGCCAGAACTAAGAGAAACTATACTCACAACCAAATTTCTTGGCTTCCTCAGCCAGAGGAGTCCTGGGTAGACAGGTACAGTGATGGCCTTTTGAACATGCTCAGTCTGCAAAGGCCAAACATGGTAGAAGGTGCAGTAGATAACAGTTCTTTCTGTGCTACATGGAGGCTGCAGACAATCTTAGCAAAGCAAAAGGACCACATTTACACAATGGCGGTCTATGCATCAAAGCCACCAGACCTCTGGTGGCAAGTCCTCTGAGAAGGCTTCTTAAGCTTTCATCTATAGGAAACTTCTGGAAGGAATGGTGCTGCCTCTTTAAGGTTTCCCCAGCAACTGAGTTCACGGATGGATGGAGGCTGATGATGCTTTGGTCAGGTTGTTGTGAAAGAAGATGTCAGCAAAATGGTACCAGAGCTCCATTCCGTTGGGTTTCTCACGCGGGAGAACCCCTGTCTCTTGATAACATTTCTCATCTGAACAATGAAGAGTACACTTCCTTATCTTGTGTTGTCAGGATGAGGCTGGTACCAACTCTTCCAATGCACCCACCTTCTGTCACTACAGAATCCATTCCTAGGACACTAGAAAAAATACACAGAAAATATAGATTTGGTAAAGATGTAATAGCCCATCTCTGTGCTTTGGGAGTGACATTTACTTATCTGTAGGATGACTCTGTTGAACACACAATGTACATTTTCATTGGTGTATAAAATTTTTGGGAAACCATAGATGTATCTGTTTAGATGGAGTCTCCTTGTTAAAATGAAACCTCCAAGGACATGATTATCAGTTAATTCTCAGCTTTCTGTAATGCTTATGTTAAATAAAGGGAATAAAGTTTATGTATATTGTTGCCATTCAGATTGTAGCCCAGTGTCATTATTATTCCAATTGTAGTCCAAACCAATTACCATATTTGATCAGTACTATACCTGGAGTCCCTTTGAAATACTGCCTCATGTCTGAAAATGATCATACCAGGCTTTTCCTTTTTAGGTCACCAACCAACTCCCAATTCATGACAGGGAGACTTCTTTTTAGTTGTGAATGCTTGGCCTAGCTTGGCCTCTTTTCTGGCTAGATCTTTTAACTTAAACTAACTTAAATTAAGTTAACCTTTATCTACCTTTTGCCCCAAGACTTTTAACATTTCTTACTCTGTGTCTTATTTTCCCTGCTTCTTGTGTCTGGCTGGCAGGTGGCTTCTGGCCCTAGGTGTCTCGCCCATCTTCACCTCCTCTTTCTTCTCTAATCCCTCTGTAGCCTAGATTTCTCCTCCTATTTACTCTCTCTGCCTGCCACCCCATCCTATCCTTCTCTCTAACTAGCTATTGGCCATTCAACTTTTTATTAGACCAATCAGGTGCCTTAGGCAGACAAGGTAAAACAGATGCCAACACATCTTTACATAATTAAGCACACATCCTTACATTAAACAAATGCAGCAGAAACCAATATAACACACCTTTACACAGTTAAAGTAATATTCTACAACATAAATAAATATAACAAATCTTTACATAGCTAAAGTAATGTTCCACAACAAATTATCATGTTTCCACACCATTATGTTTCCACAAAAACAAAGTTACTACTGTTTCCTGGGTTCACACTGGTGGGCAGGGGGAGGACTGGGTTTAAAATTTAATTGCTGCATACTATGTGTCTCAAGGTGGGGTGATTTGGAAAGAATATTGCTAGAGGGTTACACTTTAACAAAGTGCAAACACACATTCTTTACAGCCCAGAACCCAAACAAGTGTGTCCTGCAGAATTCTGTACTGTAATGAGCACAGGCTCACAGCAGTTTTCCATGTTTTTCCCTTAGAGATACAGTTACTGGCTCTTCCCCTACCTCCCTTTTCCTTTTATACCTCCCTCCCTTCTTTCCATCCATTGTACAGCTGTACACAAGAGCCAGGAAGAGCAAAGAAGGAAGCAGTCAGGCCTCCTGGCAGAGGAAGTGTTGTCCTCTGGGGTCTGCTCCGGTTGGATTGTCACATTTCGTTAGGGAAGATCTGTATCTGAGAAGAACATTTCTATCCAGGAGGAAAAGCAAGGGGGTAAGTCCTGGAATTTGAAACCCAATGGCTGCCTCAGTCTGCTTTGTGCTGCTGTAACTGAATACAGACTGGGTTTTCTATGAAGAACTGAAGTTTACTCAGCTCACATTCTAGAGGCGGTGGGCTTAAGGTCAAGGGGCCATATCTAGTGAGTGTCTCCTTGAAAGCACTGAAGCTATGTAGCTCATTGTTTGCTACAGGAGCACACAAGAGGTGGCCAAACTTGCTTTTAAAACAGACCACTCAACGATAACCCATTGAGTCATTGGTCCATTAATCAATGACTCAATGATTCAAATGTTTCACCACCAAATGACATTACCAGATAACTTTGGGGATTAAACTTCTAATACAAGAATTCTAGGTTGCAAGTGTTCAAACCATTGCATGTCCTTCAACAAGATAGGATCGTATGAGGCATACTGTTATCTTGTCATAAATGTCCTATATAAGAGACATAGGCATGTTTACATTTTTCTATGTCAGAGTTTGTTGCATAATAATAAATCTACAAGCTATGTCAGTTTCACTACGACTTACCAAACATCTCAATTTCTCTTGATGGCTGGCCTTTGGCATCACTGGTTCTTTTATTCCAATATTAATTACCATTATTGACACTCATATTTTAGTTATATAAGTATGTATATGTGTATGTATGTATGTATATATGTATGTATGCATTTATATAGGTTACAAAATGGCTACTAGAGGGTAAGAGAGACCACTGAGTTCAAAGGTGCCTTATTGGAAGCAGAGGCAAGACAGCTGACCAAGATGCAGAGTCACTGAGATGGTTAGATGGGCTATTAAGGAGTTTGTTGGAAGGCTACTGAAGAGTAGCCTAGCAGCTGGGCCAAGCTCTAGATCCACAAAAGCATAGGTCTGTTGTTGAGTAAAGGTCCTATTGGATGGATGGATGGATGGATGGATGGATGGATGGATGGATGGATGGACAGATGTATGGACAGACAGTTGTTTGAGTAGTCCATATTAAGCATTTGGGACCATACTGAGCTGAAATACCCAGTACAGTCAAATGGTCAAATGACAGGTTAGTGGAGCTGATGACATCAATTAACTTGTGTACTTCTTTTTATGGGGTCCCAGTGAGGATGTTGCACTCTTTCTTGTCTGCTCAGTAAGTTTATAGACCAGGCTGTTCTAATATGGTTTTAATACACCCACGTGTCTATGTGTTTTCCATGTACTTCAATGGGTTTATAGGTGGTATCTTTTTTATTAATATAAATGTATTATTTATTAATCTGTGCCTTATGGTTCATGTTAGACAGGTACCTACTTATACATGTGAGATGCCATGCTGTGCCACCCTGTCTCTGTGTTTGTGCTTAAAATAGAGCCAACTGCTACTTTGTAAAATGGAGACACCCAGGACAAGGCACAAAGCCTAAAAGCCCCTGAGCCACACAGCTTGGAGCAGCACCATCACAGAACAGCCACAGCCTGATTTCCATACATTGTTTCACTTAACTGGCAGCCATACTGTCTTCCCCCAACAGCTCACAGAGACCTGCTCTGCTCTTTCTAAAAGCTCAAAACAATGCTGTGTGGGTGTACTGCCACTTGACTATCTAGTTCCCATTGCTGGATACTTAACTTGTTTTCCATTGCTATAAATAATTATCTGATCATTTCCTTGGGAAATATCCCTGGAAGGGAATTTGCTGGGGCAGAACACCCGCATGTATCTTAAATAACTGTGATTTGCATTGATGACTTGGTCTAAGGAGATTTACAAGTTCCCCCGCTCCCTAAAGAGCACAGAGTCCTTTTCTTGGACTGCCATGTCTCTGAACCCTAAATCATTTTTTCATTGCCAGTCCTTTCCATAATTTTATTCCACAACATTGTTTTGTTTTCCTTTAGATTTGCTTTCTTAGATTGCCAGAGATTAAACATCCTTTCTTAAAGTTATTAGCTATTTGTATTCTTCTTTTACAGCCTTGAGCATTTTGGACTTCTGCCTGTTTTGAAATTAGAAGTTGTCTTTTTATTGATGAATGGGAACATTTTGTCTGCCAGATACACTGCTCATATTTTTTTCTCAATATTAGATTCATTTTTAAACAATGTTTATATCTCTTACTGTGCCTAGATCTTAAATTTTTATGAAGTCAATCCTGGAAATATAAAACTTAAAAACTTAATAAAAAAAACTGACTTCATATTGCACAACGTTGCAGACAGTCATTGGTTTCATTTCTTGGATCTCCACATTCTTTTCAATCCAGCATGACTGCTTTTCCCATTGACTGTGGTATTTGCTTCCTTGCTGGGACCACCGTTCTGCCAATGGAAGTGACAAAGTGCACTGTTCTCCCTCTTCTGTGAAACCTGTGTGAGTGTGAAAGAGCCTGACTGTCACATTAGGAGGTAAAATAGGGTACACTTAGCCATGCCAGAATCAAGTATGGTGGCTAAAGAAGATGTGATGGCAAAGTCATCCCTGATGCCCAGCCCATGCCCCACCTGCCGACAGACTGAGCAAGCCTACTGGAGACAAGCTACACCTTGTCCAGATTAATGCAACTACCTTGACTCTCCAGAGACTTGTTAGCTAATGTCAATCTTTGAAACTTATATCCTTAAGCTTTGGGGCAGTTTGCTCACAGGCCATAACGGACCAAGTCACCTACAATTTCTTCTGCACTGAATTTTACTTGGGGTTGAACTTTTTGACCCTTTAACTCATATGAAGTTCATTGTTATATACTGTATCAAGTACGCAGAGGGGCTTAGGGTTTTGTTATTTTTTTCCCTTCTAAATGTGTAACAGATTTTCCCAACACTATTTTTTGAACTTTCTTTTGCCACCCGTTTGAAATGCC